>NW_026932779.1:5000-52667 GCF_032062105.1 Saccostrea cuccullata
GGGGGAAGGGCGGGGCCACAATGGGGAATCAAAGTTTTATATAGAAATATATAGGAAAAATCTTTAAAAATCTTCTTCTCAAGAACCACTGGGCCAGAAAAGCTGAAACTTATGTGGAAGCATCCTGGGGTAGTGTAGATTTTAAATTGTTCAAATCATGACCCCCGGGGGAAGGGCGGGGCCACAATGGGGAATCAAAGTTTTATATAGAAATATATAGGAAAAATCTTTGAAAATCTTCTTCTCAAGAACCACTGGGCCAGAAAAGCTGAAACTTATATGGAAGCATCCTGGTAGAGTGTAGATTCTAAATTGTTCACATCATGAGCCCCGGGGGAAAGGCTGGGCCACAATGGGGAATCAAAGTTTTACATAGAAATATATAGGAAATATCTTTGAAAATCTTCTTCTCAAGAACCACTGGGCCAGTAAAGCTGAAACTTATGTGGAAGCATCCTGGGGTAGTTTAGATTTTAAATTGTTCAAATCATGACCCCCGGGGGAAGGGCTGGGCCACAATGGGGAATCAAAGTTTTATATAGAAATATATAGGAAAAATCTTTGAAAATCTTCTTCTCAAGAACCACCGGGCCAGAAAAGCTGAAACTTATGTGGAAGCATCCTGGGGTAGTGTAGATTTTAAATTTTTCAAATCATGACCCCCGGGGGAAGGGCGGGGCCACAATGGGGAATCAAAGTTTTATATGGAAATATATAGGAAAAATCTTTGAAAATCTTCTTCTCAAGAACCACTGAGCCAGAAAAAGTGAAGCTTATGTGGAAGCATTCTGAGGTAGTGTAAATTTTAGGAATCATGACCCCCGGGGAAAGGGTGGGGCCATTATAGGGAATCAAAGTTTTACATAGAAATATATAGGAAATATCTTTGAAAATCTTCTTCTCAGGAACCACTGGGCCAAAAAAGCTGAAAAATATGTGCCCATGGAAGGATCATGGGGTAGTGTAGATTTCAAAATGTCTAAATTATGATCAGTGGGGTAGGGTGGGGATGCATTATGTATAACAAGCTTAAGGGGGAAATCTGGTAAAGAACAGAATGGTAAAAGCTTCTCAGGTGAGCGATGTGGCCCATGGGCCTCTTGTTTATGCAAAAAGCCCCATCTTCCCTGAACTCCTCTTACATTTTACTCAGGAGCCTAATCATCTTTTGGGAGATGGTTGGTGGTGTCATGTAGATGTGCAGTAAGGTTTCAGAATTTTGATTTTGCCCTGGGGGGTCAAATGGGTGTCGAAAAATGACTTTTTTATTGCAAAAAGACCCTTCTTCCCTGAACTCCTCTTACATTTTACTCAGCAGCCTAATCATCTTTTGGGAGATGGTTGGTGGGGTCATGCAAATGTGTAGTAAGGTTTCTGAATTTTGATTTTGCCCCAGGGGGTCAAATCGGGGTCGAAAAATGACGTTTTTTATGCTAAAAGCCCCATCTTCCCTGAACTCCTCTTACACTTTATTCAGCAGCCTAATCATCTTTTGGGACATGGTTGGGAATTGGTGGGGTCATGTAGATGTGCAGTTAGGTATCGGAATTTTGATTTTGCCCGGGGGGTCAAATGAGGGTCGAAAAATGACGTTTTTTATGGAAAAAGCCCAGTCTTCCCTAAACTCCTTTTTCATTTTAAACAGTGGTCTTATCCTCTTTTGGGAGAGTTCACTCTTTTGAAATTTTGTTAAAACATCAAGGTCAAGGCCCGGGGTAAAAAATCATAGCATATTGGGAAACATCTTGTTATGGGTAATGTTCACTTGAAATGTGAAAGTCGAATCTCTTCTCAATGAAAATGAAATACAACATTAATGAAAACTAAGTTAAACTTCAAGGTCAAGGTCACAGAGTCAAAAAGTCATGATACATTTGGAAAGGTCTTATCACAGGTAATTTGAATGCCCTTTCATTTATCTTTCAAAATGATCAATTCAAAGCAATTAATTTGTTTATGAAATTAGGTCAAACTTCAAGGTCATGGGTAATAAAAATCATAGTGTTTTTAGAATGGTATTGTCCCATTTAATACTAATACACATGTTTAATATAAAAGTCCTGTCTCTTCTCATTCAAAATATATGACCATGATGACCAAGGTTAAATTTATTGTGACAGATGGGCAGACTGACAAACAAATGAGATTTAATGTACCCTACCTTTAGCGAAAATGGGGGACAATAAATGTCTTTGCTGTTCTTGAGAAGAAGATTTATGTTGGAAAAAGTCCCTTGTATATTTAAATGTAAATTGGTTGAAATTGGCCCAGTGGTTCTTAAGAAGTTAATGTGAAAAGTTTGCAGACAAACAGATGGACAACAGAAATCAGTACATTTCAGAAAACAGTATGCTTATAAATAGTTAATCAAGGTGCTTTGGGTAGCAAAATAAAGCTAAACTGGTATATCTAATTCATCCGCAGAGCTTAGTATATTTTAATATGCACAACCTTTTCAACTCTTATCATAATTATTTTTTAAAATTTATATCACCATGTCTCATTCAAGGGAGAACTAGAGATATGACCAGATGTATATCTGTTGAATATAAAATATGTGTTTTTTAGTAATTTGTTTGTTTGTTGTGACAGCAACTGTTATGGCAGCTTTTGGCAAAGGTTGAAGTTTCTCAAATGTAAGTCAAACTCCAAGGTCAAGGTCAAAGGGTCAAAAATTGTTGGTATCAAAGGGAAAGTCTTGTCACAAGGAATACACATGTGAAAAAAGAGAGAAATCCCTAGAACTTCCTCACCTGTTCAAAAGTTATTGCCAAGGTTAAAGTTAATTTGGGTTCAACTCTAAGGTCTAGGTCAAAAATAATTATACCTGTTGAAAGTTCACAATGATTACACATGTTAGAGCATGAAAGTCCTAGCACCACCTGTTCAAAACTTAGGCCAAGTTTAAGGTATTTTTCTTGTAAAAGTGGGTCAAACTCCAAGGTCAAGAGATCAAGAGGTCAAAATTGGTGGTACCCATTAAAAGGTTTTGCCAAAAGAAATTTACCTATGAAATATTGAAGCCATGTGTATAGCCCAATAACGCCCAATCCACTTAAAACTTATGGGCAAAGTTAAAGTTTCTGTGGACAGACAAACATACATAAACATAGGAAACAAAATATGTATATATAGTCAAATGAAAAAATTTTCTACTATTATGGAGTCATAAGATCAATTGTCATTTCAGGTACAGGGAGTCAGTGGCTAGGGAGATCAGACACCCCCCCCCCCGGAATTAACAGTTAGGCCTATTTAAATAAGACTATGTACTGTAGAGAATAAAAATGACTTTGGACATCCTCCCCCTTAGAAAACAGGGACTCCACCATCATTGCTTTTTAATTATTATATTTTATTTGCTTCTCAGGAAATCTTGGGCTGATTTTTTTGACTGAGGTGTGACCCCCCCCCCCTTTCTGAAAAAAAAAATTCTGGATCTGCGCCTGTATATACTGAATGTCCGCAAAGGGAGATAACTTGACAATGTGAATTTTGTCGACTGTGGCATGCGATGATGTTTGACCCTTTTTGAACTTCAACCTAACCATTTGCATTTATTTATTTTTATGCAATCTATACTAAATCTTGTACTTACCGAATGTCATAGGTCGTGACAACGAATTCATGAAATATAATCCATATAATCCAATTAAAACACAAATGATTTTAACTGACCACACTGCATCGTCAGCATACATGTGCAGAAGGATAAAACGTACGCTGAACTAGGACCTGGGGTCCCCCGAAATAGTTCGTCATTTTGCGTAGTAATAAAACATTCTAGGAACTCTCCAGGCATTAAAGGCAAACAAAAGTAAATTCATCGATATCAATACGGAGACCTCAGGTCACCTTATATATTAATTGAATTTTATATGATAGACAATTTTCTTTGTCTTACTCCAAAATAATCATATTTATAACTTTATATAGATCAACTTTCTTATATATATATTAGCAGAAACATGAAAGTAATAAAGGGTGACCAGAGGTAACCTCATATTTTACATCAATAGGGGGACCAAAGATCACCTTACATTGTACATCAGTAGGGGGACCAGAGGCCACCTTATATTTAACATCGTTAGGGAGACCAGTGGTCACCTTATATTGTACATCATCAGAGGTATCATAGGTCACATTACATTTTAAATCAAAAGGGGTCCTAAGGTAATCGTTTATTGCACATAATAGGGGGGACCTGGGGATACCTTATATCGAACATCATTTGGGGGACCAGAGGTCACCCTATATTGTACATCAGTAGGGGACTACAGGTAACCTAATATTGTACTGTACATCAGTAGAGGGACCAGAGGACACCTTATATTGTACATCAGTAGGGAGACCAGAGGGCACCTTATATTGTGCATCAGTGGGGGGGGGGGGGGGAGAGAGGTCACCTTATATTATACATCTGTAGAGGGACCAGTGGACACCTTATATTGTACATCAGTAGGTAGAACAGAGTTCACCTTATATTGTACATAAGTAGGGGGATGAGATGACACCTTATATTGTAAATCAGTACGGGGACCAGAGGTCACCCGATATTTTACATTAGTACGGGGACTAGTGGTCACCTTATATTGTACTGTACATCAGTAGAGAGACCAGAGGTCACCTTATATTGTACATCAGTAGTAGGACCAGAAGTCATCGTATATTGTACATCAGCAGAAGGACTAGAGGTCACTTTATATTGTACTGTACATCTGTAGCGGGACCAGAGGACACCTTTTATTTTACATTAGTAGTAGGACCAGAGGTCATCTTATGTTGTACATCAGCAGAGAGGACACCTTATATTGTACATCAGAAGGGGGAACTGAGGTTCTCTCTTGCATATCAGTAGGGGGACCAGAGGACACCTTATATTGTACATCAGTCAGGGGACCAGTGGTCAACTTATATTGTAAAGTACATCAGTACGGGGACCAGAGGTCACCCGATATCTTACATTAATACGGGGACCAGAGGTCACCTTATATTTAACATCAGAAGGTGTACCTTATATTTAACATCAGGCGGATGACCAGAGGTCACCTTATATTGTACGGGGACTAGTGGTCACCTAATATTGTACTGTACATCTGTAGCGGGACCAGAGGACACATTATATTAAACACCAGAAAGGGGACTAGAGGTCACCTTATATTGTACATCAGTAAGGGGATGAGAGGTCACTTTATATTGATCATCAGCAGTTGTACCAAGGGTAACCTTATATTGTACATCAGTAGTGTGACCAGAGGACACCTTATATTGTACATCAATACGTACGGGGACCAGAGGTCACCCGATATTTTTCATGAGTACGGAGACTAGTGGTCACCTAATATTGTACTGTACATCAGTAGAGGGACCAGAAGGAATAGAGGTCAGCTTATATTGTACATAAGTAGGGGGACCAGAGGTCACCTTATATAGTACATAAGTAGGGGGACCAGAGGTCATCTTATATTTAACATCAGTAGGATGACCAGAGGTCACCTTATATTGTACATCAGCAGGGGGACCAAGGGTCACCTTATATTGTACATCAGTAGGGGGACCAGAGGACACCTAATATTACACTTTAGATCAAAAGGGGGACCAGAGGGCACCTTATATTGTACATCAGTAGGAGACATCAGTAGGGGGACTAAATGTCACCTTATATTGTATTTCAATAGGGAGACCAGAGGTAACCTTATATTGTACATCAGTAGGGGGACCAGAGGGCACCTTATATTGTACATCAGTAGGGGGACTAGCGGTCACCTTATATTGTATATCATTAGGGGGACATCAGTAGGGGGACTAAGGGTCACCTTATATTGTACATCAGTAGGGTGACATCAGTAGGGGACCCAGAGGACACCTTATGTTTAACATCAGTAGGGGACTTCAGTAGGGGGACCAGAGGTCACGTTTTATCACTACTTTACATCAATAGGGGGACCAGAGGTAACCCTGTATTGTACATCAGTAGGGGGACCAGGAGTAACCTTATATTGTACATCAGTAGGGGACCAGAGGTCACCTTATATTGAACATCAATAGGGGGACCAGAGGGAACCTTATATTGTACATCAGTAGGGGACCAGAGGTCACCTTATATTGAACATCAATAGGGGGACCAGAGGGCACCTTATATTGTACATCAGTAGGGGACATCAGAATAGGAACTAGTGGTTACCTTATATTGTATATCAATAGGGGGACCAGAGGTAACCTTATATTGTACATCAGTAGGGGGACCAGAGGACACCATATATCGTACATTGGTAGGGGGACTAGGGGTCACCTTATATTGTACATCATTAGGGGGACTAGAGGACACCTTATAATGTACATCAGTAGGGGGACCAGAGGGCACCTTATATTATACATCGGTAGGAGGACCAGAGGACACTTTATATTGTACATCAGTAGGGGGACCAGAGGACACCTAATATTACACTTTAGATCAATAGGGGGACCAGAGGGCACCTTATATTGTACATCAGTAGGGGGACTAGAGGTCACCTTATATTGTATATCAATAGGGGACCAGGGGTAACCTTATATTGTACATCAGTAGGAGGACCAGAGGACACCATATGTCGTACACTGGTAGGGGAACTAGGGGTCACCTTAATTGTACATCACTAGGGGGGCCTGAGGTCACTTTTTATTGTATATCAGTAGGGGGACCAGAGGTCACCTTTAATTGAACATCAGAAAGGGGACCAGAGGTCACCTTTAATTGCACATCAGTAAGGAGATCAAAGGACACTTTATATTGTACATCAGCAGGGGGACCAGGGGTCACCTTATATTGTGAATCAGTAGGACCAGAGGCCACCTTATATTGTACACCAGTAGGGGGACCAGAGGTCACCTCATATTGTACATCAGTAGGAGGACCAGAGGACACCATATATCGTACATTGGTAGGGGAACTAGGGGTCACCTTATATTATACATCACTAGGGGGGCCTGTGGTCACTTTTTATTGTATATCAGTAGGGGGACTGGAGGTCACCTTTAATTAAACATCAGAAAGGGGACCAGAGGTCACCTTATATTGCACATCAGTAAGGAGATCAAAGGACACTTTATATTGTACATCAGCAGGGGGACCAGGGGTCACCTTATACTGTGAATCAGTAGGACCAGAGGCCACCTTATATTGTACACCAGTAGGGGGACCAGAGGTCACCTCATATTGTACATCAGTAGGGGATCAGTAAGGGGACCAGAGGTCACCTTATATTATACATTAGTAGGAGGACTAGTGGTCACCTCGTATTGTACATCAGAAGGGGGACCAGATGTCACCTTGTATTGAACATCAGTAAGGGGATCAGAGGCCACTTTATATTGCACATCAATAGGGGGACCAAAGGTCACCGTTTATTGTACATCAGTAGGGGGACTAGAGGTCACCTCATATTGTACATCAGTAGGGGAACCAGAGGACACCTTATATTGTACATCGGTAGGTTACCTTATATAAGGGTCGTTTAATAATGTCTTCGGTGCTCGGAAAGAAACAAAAGACGCTTTTCAATAATTTAGTTATAATGATTTAACCTTAAATTATCTTTTCATTAAAACACATGTTAGTAACATTTTTATCCAATTTCTGATTCTTTTTAAAGTGTTTTTCGAACTCATTTTCTGGTATGAACCTTTGCATACTGGATTATTGCAGATCCTATTATTTCCTGGACTTGTTTTTTCCTTCTTAAAGGCGTTTTCTCAAGTTTGGCAAATGGAAGAAGTCAAAAGGTGAAAGATATGGCGAGTATAGTATTGTTAACGTGAATGAGCATTAACTTTTGTTTATCCCCAAGACTCCTTTACTCTTCAGGGCTTTCGGTTTTGACGCTGTCATGGAAAAAATCTTATGTTGTGGATTCCTTATTCTCATTAACCTTTTGATTTTTTCGCCAAAATATTGCTTTCTAGATTCCTCCAGAAATTAACCTGCATCCCCGAATACGAATTTAAACAATAAGACCACTAATATTTAAGAAAATTGCCTATAAACCTATCTTTGTGCTCTTGCAATTCTCTGCTCTTCTCAGACCTTTGCTTTTTTTGTCAAGTACATCGATCTTATTGTAAATTTTTTTTTGAGGGTTTTAAGCAACAGATTCAAGTTTCATTATCTGTTTGAAATTCAAATAAACGTGGATAACTACAATTACTAAAATTTTTAATAATTGTTCATATATTCTTATACGCAGTCGTTTTCACTCATTTTTTTAAAGGGTTACTTTTGAGTAATAAGCTTTTTTTTACATTGTAAACCAGAGGACACCATATATTACATTGGTAACAGGGGTCACCTTATATTGTACATCATTAGGGGGACTAGAAGACACCTTATAATGTACATCAGTAGGGGGACCAGAGGGCACCTTATATTATACATCGGTAGGAGGACCAGAGGACACTTTATATTGTACATCAGAAGGGGGACCTGAGGACACCTAATATTACACTTTTCAATAACCAGAGGGCACCTTATATTGTACATCAGTAGGGGGACTAGAGGTTTTATATTGTATATTAGGGGACCAGGGGTAACCTTATATTGTACATCAGTAGGAGGACCAGAGGACAAATGTTTTTGGTAGGGGAACTAGGGGTCACCTTAATTGTACATCACTAGGGGGGCCTGAGGTTACTTTTTATTGTATATCAGTAGGGGGACCAAAGGTCACCTTTAATTAAACATCAGAAAGGGGACCAGAGGTCACCTTCAATTGCACATCAGTAAGGGGATCAAAGGACACTTTATATTGTACATCAGCAGGGGGACCAGGGGTCACCTTATATTGTGAATCAGTAGGACCAGAGGCCACCTTATATTGTACACCAGTAGGGGGACCAGAGGTCACCTCATATTGTACATCATTTAGGAGGACCAGAGGACACCATATAAGTACATTGGTAGGGGAAAATGGGTCACCTTATATTGTACATCACAAGGGGGGCCTGAGGTCACTTTTTATTGTATATCAGTAACTGGAGGTCACCTTTAATTAAACATCAGAAAGGGGACCAGAGGTCACCTTATATTGCACATCAGTAAGGAGATCAAAGGACACTTGATATTGTTCATCAGCAGGGGGACCAGGGGTCACCTTATACTGTGAATCAGTAAGACCAGAGGCCACCTTATATTGTACACCAGTAGGGGGACCAGAGGTCACCTCATATTGTACATCAGTAGGGGATCAGAAAACCAGAGGTCACCTTATATTATTCATTAGTAGGAGGACTAGTGGTCACCTCCTATTGTACATCAGAAGGGGGACCAGATGTCACCTTGTATTGAACACCAGTAAGGGGATCAGAGGCCACTTTATATTGTACATCAGTAGGGGAACCAAAGGTCACCGTTTATTGTACATCAGTAGGGGGACTAGAGGTCACCTCATATTGTACATCAGTAGGGGAACCAGAGGACACCTTATATTGTACATCGGTAGGTTACCTTATATAAGGGTCGTTTAATAATGTCTTCGGTGCTCGGAAAGAAACAAAAGTCGCTTTTCAATAATTTAGTTATAATAATGATTTAACCTTAAATTATCTTTTCATTGAAACACATGTTTGTAACATTTTTATCCAATTTCTGATTCATTTTAAAGTGTTTTTCGAACTCATTTTCTGGTATGAACCTTTGTATACTGGATTATTGCAGATCCTATGATTTCCTGGAGTTGTTTCTTCCTTCTTAAAGGCGTTTTCTCAAGTTTGGCAAATGGAAAAAGTCAAAAGGCGAAAGATATGGCGAATACAGTATTGTTAACGTGAATGAACATTAACTTTTGTTTATCCCCAAGACTCCTTTACTCTTCAGGGCTTTCGGTTTTGACGCTGTCATGGAAAAAATCTTATGTTGTGGATTCCTTATTCTCATTAACCTTTTGATTTTTTCGCCAAAATATTGCTTTCTAGATTCCTCCAGAAATTAACCTGCATCCCCGAATACGAATTTAAACAATAAGACCACTAATATTTAAGAAAATTGCCTATAAACTATCTTTGTGCTCTTGCAATTCTCTGCTCTTTCAGACCTTTGCTTTTTTTGTCAAGTACATCGATCTTATTGTAAATTTTTTTTTGAGGGTTTTAAGCAACAGATTCAAGTTTCATTATCTGTTTGAAATTCAAATAAACGTGGATAACTACAATTACTAAAATTTTTAATAATTGTTCATATATTCTTATACGCAGTCGTTTTCACTCATTTTTTTAAAGGGTTACTTTTGAGTAGTAAGCTTTTTTTCTGTCAAACGTTTTTAAAACAGTGTGAACTACTCCCGAAATGATGTGTATTTTGAAAGAGGGCGTATAAGGCGTGTACAATCCCCCGCTCTGAGACAAAATGTTTTTCAATTTTCAAAATCCACAAAAAAGCTATATTTTTCTAAAATCATGTTCTCAGTAATGTCATCTTCAAAATATTTTATTGTTTTCTTTTTCAATTAACAACTTATCATTTGATAATATTTATTTCAAAGCTGACAGTTAAGCATATTTAGTGGAAAATGGGTTTAATAGAGCTATAAAAAACGAATTTTGAACATGAATGGGTCAAGTCTCCATTCTTCGTGAACGCTTAAATGATGGAAATGTTACAAACCCGTCCATATAAATCACACTGAAAGACGTCAATAGTGCATATACTTCATACCGTACCGGTAGTGGTTAAAGCGGTTGGTCTTGGACTAAACCTGAGCTATGAAGAGAGTTCGAATCATACATGAAGCTTTTTCTTATTCTTTTTTTTTCAAATGTCATAAAAACATGAATAAAAAATAAATTATTTCATAAATTATTAAAACAATGAAATACAGAATTTGATATGTAAAAGATTATATAAACCATAAAATTTTGAAAAAAAAAACTACTTTTCGAATTGAGAAATATCTTTTTTCAGAGCGGGGGATTGTCCTCGCCTTGTACGCCTCCATTCTTTGCTATGTGTCGTATAGTCAATCGTACCCCATCAGTGATTATTTGTTGAAATTTGGCAAACAGTACATTATTTGTTTAATTTTTGTTTGCAAGTACGGTATCCATTTTTGATGCCCATTATATATATTTTATAAGTGAAATCCACCTGCTCAATTGTCTATAAAACAAACATTGATTGCAGTAAAAATATTTTATTTCTTTGGGATTCTTAACAAACACAGCATTAATGGACGGTTTAAGGATAAATAACACAAGCAAATCAGAAATCAGCATTATTTCTCGTAGATTTCTGAATGATGTTTACCAAGTAGAGTGGGAGAATTATGTAAGATTTTGTCAAAATGTTAAAAAAAATGTGCAAAATTTTGTATGAAATTATATAGAAGGCAAAACAAAATCTCATATCTAATCACCAAGGAAAACCTACAATTTCTTTTTAATTCAGGGATTTATTATTTATGTCATTTTAAATCGAAATCAGTCAAAAAATATATATCAAGCCGTGCATCCATTTTTTGTTTGTGGTAAGTACCCTTAATATTACTTTAGTTTACTGATTCTTTACAATTCATTTTTAATGCAGTGTCTCGAATACCCTTATTTTCCAGCTTCTCACAGTTAAACTTTGTGATGAAAAGTAGTCACATCAATTGTTATAAATTCATTAAAGATGCAATAATGCGAAAAATTCAAGCTTAGTATTGTATGTCATACAGTTCAGGACATTATTTATTGAACAGCCCTCGTAATTTGTACATCAGTAGGGGGACAAGAGGTCACATTATATTGTACATCATTAAAAACTAATGATAACACTATTTTGAACGACAATGAAGAAACCGGAAGACACTTTATATTTTACATCAATAAGAAGACCAGAGGAGACCAGAAGACACCTAATATTTTACATAAATATTGAGACCAAAGGACTCCTTATTTGGTCACCTGAATCAACGCATGTGACTTATTGTTATCAGGTTTTTTTCTGCCGTCGTGCGCTGTGCATTGTGCGTTAACATTTGAACATTTTCAGCTTTTCTCTGTAATCCCTCAACCATTTACAACCAATTTTGGCATAAAGCATCTATGGGTGAAAGGGAGATTTTAATTCATGGTCCCTGCCCTCCACCCCCTAAGGCAAGAATGCTTGGGCGAAATTACTACAATTGATGAAATCTTTAAAAATCTTCTTTACTCATTAACATCAAGCCGTCAAACTGTTGGCATAATTATTATTAGCATTGACTCCATACCAAAATTGTGAAATTCATTGTCCCAGGGTCAGGGGCCCTAGGGTTAGGACAGGGCTATAAAATTTATATTAATTTATAATCTCTCTCACTTCGTTTGTCCGAATATAAATTAATTTTTATTCTGTATTGAAAAAATAATCAACTCATATGTATGGAATGCTGCTCGTCAGAACGTTTATTACAAATTTAACACATTTGTATTCATTTCAACACACGTTATTTTTAATCATTAAATAATACTTATATACATACATATATATGTGTGTGTGCCTAATTTACTCGTATCCATTCTTTACACGTTCTGTACGAGCGATAGAGTAACTTTTTAAGCACGCACCTGCTATTTATACAAACTGTATGACCATGTCACGTGACATAAAAACCACACAGATCCACCACTCTGTTCACAAAGGAAATACCCATAACGACAATAATAATAATAATTATGAAATGCATTTACTCTTTGAAAATATTTCCCTCTGCCCCTGGATATTAAACAAACTAACTACATGCAAAGTTGTGATGAGGAAGGGTATTCTCTCCAAAGTTTTGAAATTCGTGACCCAAAGGTCAGGGGTTCCGGTGTTACGGTGGGGCTATATAAACTGTAAAGTTTATATTCATTAAAGAGGCTGAGGGGTGGCAGCCATTTTTAGACTATTTTGATCTCCTTTAAAAGAAGAGATCCATATAAAGATATACAAAAATGATCAAATTTTAAAAACTAAAATGTATGAATTTTTTCTTTGCTAAATGATAGTTGACAGCTTATGATACCGTATCTAAAAAATAAGTTAAAACTGATGGTTAATTTGTGGTTAATTTGTTGTCCCCCTGCCTCCTTAATTCTTTAAAAAAAATATTCTTCTCTGCTCCTGGATATTAATTAAACTAACTACATATAGTTGTGTTCTTGTCGTGTTCTTAAGTGAACCTCTAGCATCTCGTTAATATGCATTTTATCTCTACCCACTGGTCCGCCCTTGTTTTCTTTTTAGGTGTCTGTTGGTTAAGACGGGTCTAGAATCGTTGATGCTTTATCTCTCTGCATTCATATAATATTTCTTATGTCTGATTTCTTTAAAAATGTACAACAAAGGGGACCACTGGTCTCCCTATTTATGTACAATACAAGGTGACATCTGGTCCCCCTTGTGATGTAAAATATAGAGTGACCTAAGGTCCTCATAATGATCTACAACATAGGGTGACCTCTGACCCCCTATTGATGTATAAGGTGACCTCCGTTTCCCCTTATGATGTACAATATAATCTGACGTCTGCTCTTGTACAGTATAAGGTGACCTATGTTCCCCTTTCTGTTGTACAATATAAAGATGACCAAAAGTCTCCATAATGAAATAACATATAAGGTGACATTTGGTCAACTTATTGATGTACAATATTAGTTTACTTCTGGTCCACCCAGTAACGAACGTCAAAACTGAACTGAAGGCTCTGTCCCCCTACTGATGTACAATAAAAGGTGACCTCTGGTCCCCCTACTGTTATCTCCTACTGATGTACAATATAAGGTGTCCTTTCGTCCTCCTAATGTTGTACAATATAAGGTTACCCCTGGCCCCCTACAGTTGTACTATAAAAGGTGACCCCTGGTCCCCCTACTCATGTAAAATATAAGGTGACCCCTGGTCCCCCTACTGATGTTCCCTACTTATGTACAATATGAGGTGACCTCTGTTCCCCCTACTGATGTACATAAAAGGTGTCCTATGGTCCCACTACTGATGTACAATATAAGGTGACCTCTGGTCACCATACTGGTGTACAAAATAAGAAACCCCAGGTCCCCTTACTGATGAATAATATAAGGTGTCCTCTGGTCCCCCTACTGATATCCCCAACTTATGAACAATATAAGATGTACCCTGGTCACCCTGCTGTTGTACAATATAAGGTGTCCTTTGGTCCCCCTACTGATGTACAATATAAGATGACCCCTGGTCCCCCTGCTGATGTATGATATAAGGTGACCTCTGGTCTCTCTACTGATGTACAATATAAAGTGACCCCTGGTCCCCCTACTGATGTACAATATAAGATGTGCCCAGGTCTTCTTACTGGTGTACAATAAAAGATGTCCCCTGGTTCCACAACTGATGAAAATATAAGGTGTCCTTTGGCCCCCCTACTGATGTACAATATTAGGTGACCCCTGGTCCCCCTACTGATGTATGATATATGGTGTCCTCTAGTCCCCCTACTGATGTACAATATAAGATGACCTCTGGTCCCCCTACAGATGTACAATACAGGGTTACCTCTGGTTGATGTATAGTGTAATATTAAGTGTCCTCAGGTCCCCTACTGATGTTCAATATAAGGTGACCACAGGTCCCCTACTGATGTACTATAAAAGGTGACCTCTGGTCCCCCTACTGAAGTCCCCTACTGATGTTAAATATAAGGTATCCTCTGGGTGACCTACTGATGTCCCCCCACTGATGTACAATATAAGGTGACCCCTAGTTCCCCTACCAATGTACGATATATGGTGTCCTCTGGTCCCCCTACTGATGTACAACATAAGGTTACCTCTGGTCCCCCTATTGATATACAATATAAGGTGACCTCTAGTCCCCCTACTGATGTCCCTTACTGATGTACAATATAAGGTGCCCTCTGGTCCCCCTATTGATCTAAAGTGTAATATTAGGTGTCCTCTGGTCCCCTACTGATGTACAATATAAGGAGACCTCTGGTCCCCTACTGATGTACAATATAAGGTTACCTCTGGTCCCCCTACTCATGTACAACACAGGGTTACCTCTGGTCACCCTACTGATGTAAAGTGGTGATAAAAGGTGACCTCTGGTCCCCCTACTGAAGTCTCCTACTGATGTTAAATATAAGGTGTCCTCTGGGTGACCTACTGATGTCCCCCTACTGATGTACAATATAAGGTGACACCTAGTTCCCCTACCAATGTACGATATATGGTGTCCTCTGGTCCTCCTACTGATGTACAATATAAGGTTACCTCTGGTCCCCCTATTAATATACAATATAGGATAACCACTAGTCCCAATTCTGATGTCCCCTACTGATGTACAATATAAGGTGACCACTGGTCCCCCTATTGATCTAAAGTGTAATATTAGGTGTCCTCTGATCCCCCTACTGATGTTCAATATAAGATGACCTCTGGTCCCCTACTGATGTACAATATAAGGTTACCTCTGGTCCCCCTTCTGATTTACATTATAAGGTGTCCTCTAGTCCCCCTACTGATGTACAATATAAGGTTACCTCTGGTCTCCCTACTGATGTACAATACAGGGTTACCTCTGGTCCCCCTATTGATGTAAAGTGTAATATTAAGTGTCCTCATGTCCCCTACTGATGTTCAATATTAGGTGACCACAGGTCCCCTACTGATGTACTATAAAAGGTGACCTCTGGTCCCCCTACTGAAGTCCCCTACTGATGTTAAATATAAGGTGTCCTCTGGATCCCCTTCTGATGTCCCCCTACCGATGCACAATATAAGGTGACCTCTGGTCCCCCTACTTATGTACCATATAAGTTGACCTCTGGTCCCCCTACTTATGTACAATATAAGCTGACCTCTATTCGTTCTGCTGATGAACAATATAAGATTACCTCTGGCCCTACTACTGATGTACAATATAAGGTGTCTTATGGTCCCCTTATTGATGTTCAATATAAGGTGACCTCTGGTCCCTCTACTGATGTACAGTACAATATTAGGTGACCACTAGTCTCCGTACTCATGAAAAATATCGGGTGACCATACGTACTGATGTACAATATAAGTTGTCCTCTGGTCACCATACTGATGTACAATATAAGGTGACCCCTGGTACAACTGCTGATGATCAATATAAAGTGACCTCTCATCCCTTACTGATGTACAATATAAGGTGACCTCTAGTCCCCTTTCTCGTGTTAAATATAAGGTGTCCTCTGGTCCCACTACAGATGTACAGTACAATATTAGGTGACCACTAGTCCCCGTACAATATAAGGTGACCTCTGGTCATCCTTCTGATGTTAAATATAAGGTTACCTCTGGTCCCCCTATTGATATACAATATAAGGTGACCTCTAGTCCCTCTGCTGAGGTCTCCTACTGATGTACAATACAAGGTGCCCTCTGGTACCCCTATTGATCTAAAGTGTAATATTAGGTTTCCTCTGGTCCCCCCTCTAAGGTGACCTCTGGTCCCCCTACTGATGTACAATACAGGGTTACCTCTGGTCCCCCTATTGATGTAAAATGTAATATTAAGTGTCCTCTGGTCCCCTAGTGATGTTCAATATAAGGTGACCACAGGTCCCCTACTGATGAACAATTTAAGGTGACCTCTGGTCCCCCTACTGATGTCTCCTACTGATTTTAAATATAAGGTGTCTTCTGGGTCTCCTACTGATGTCCCCTCCTGATGTACAAGATAAGGTGCCCTCTGGTCCCCATATTGGTCTAAAGTATAATATTAGGTGTCCTCTGGTCCCCTACTGATGTTCAATATAAGATGACCACAGGTCCCCCTACTGATGTACAATATAAGGTGACCTCTGGTCCCCCTACTGATGTCCCCTACTGATGTACAATATAAGGTGTCTTCTGGGCCACCTACTGATGTACAAATAAGATGATTACTGGTCTTCCTACTGATTTAGAGCATAAGATAACTTTTGTTCCCCCTTCTTATATAAAGTGCATTATAAGGTTTCCTCTGGTCCCCCTACTGTTATTCAATTTAAGGTGACCTCAGGTCCCCCTACTTATGTACAATATAAGGTGATCCCTGGTCCCCCTACTGATGTACAATATAAGGTATCCTATGGTCCCCCTACTGATGTTCAAAATCAGGTGGCCTCTGGTCCCCCATATGATGTAGAAATGGAAGATGACATCTGGTCTTCCTTTTGATGTACAATATATGGTAACCTATGGTCGCCCTAAAGATGTGCGAAAAAAGTGACTTCTGGCCTCATTAACTTTTTACCTGTGGTATTCGCATAAAGATTATGGAAACAAGCGGAAGTCTTATATTGTCCATCAATAAGGATTTCATACTTCACAAATTGTAGTATATGAATGAGACAAAGGTAATCTTATGTTGTACATTATTACGATGTTATTGAAAGTTGTAAGTTGTAATAATTTAAAATCATGACATGTGTAGAATTATTTTTTCAAATCCTCTCAAAAAAAGGAATTGCGACCCTAATTTTTTGAACGAGGAAAAAGTGCACAATTTCTCCGAATTCTCTAAATGTACATGTATGTAATTGGAATTTGGAGGATTAGTCAACTTGCTTGTCTTCAAATACAGTATATGTATCCCAAAGTTCAATAACAATTGGTGCATTTTTTAAATTTTATTTCCTTTTTTTAATGTAGTTTTGACGGGTTTGTGAATTTGATGTGTTAATTCCAGGGAAAGGGGAGGAGAACTCCACACAGCCCGAAACTTTGTAATACAGGGTGTACATCTTCTTTGTAAGATAAATAAAAATCAGGGATTTCCGGCAAAGAGTGTTAAAGTGATGATGTCGCCTATTTAAGCATGACCTCATAAGGAAGACAAAAGAAACATTAAATAATTTATTAACAAATAATTATTCCATTATGATAAAGGATTGGTGAAAAGTCCGAGCGAAATGAAAAGGGGGTGGTAGGGGGCAAAATCTTCACCCCCCCCCCCCCCCCCCCCCCGCTTGTTAGAGATCTGCGAATGCAGAGACTGGACGTACGTCGTTAACTCTGAGTCGCTCACTATCAGTAAGGAGATCAGAGGTTAGGCACTGTGTTATATAGATACTATAACCTTACATGGAATAATAAAATCATAGGGGAGACCACAGGTCACCCAATGTAATCCATAAATGTTAAACTCTAATATATCATATATCTTATAATATTGAAGTTAATGTTGCTCAGCAACCCCCCTCCCACTCTTCGTTTTCTAATACCCATCACAGATGGTTATTCCCTTGACAAAAATAAATTTTCTGGTTTTTTTTTACACTGAAAAGGCTTCACAGTATCACGATTTATTCTATTTTCACTTTACGTATGCAACGCACTACATTTTGTAGCGGAGTAAACAGACCCGAGAGACGTGAACTGCGCGGGGGACCTAAGGTCCTAGTTCAGCGTACGTTTATGTTGACATGCAACTTATTTATGTTGACATGCAAGATAAATATGTTGACATGCAACTTATTTATGTTGACAGGGAAGATGAATATGTTGACATGCAACTTATTTATGTTAACATGCGACATATTTATGTCGATATGCAACTTATAAGTTTCATGTCAACATATTTATCTCGCATGTCAACATAACCAAGTTGCATGTCGACATAAGTAAGGTGCATGTCAACATAAATAAGTTGCATGTCAACATAGATAAGTTGCATGTTAACATATCTTAGTTGCATGTCAACATATATATCTTGCATGTTAACATAAATATGTAGCATTTAGCATGTTGGATGTCACATGAGGGCATAATTTGAGAATTTTTGAAGATTTTTTATAATTTTTATTTTATTGCAATTTTCTTGCATGTCAACATATTTATGTTGCATGTTGACATATTTATCTTGCATGTCAACATATTTATCTTGCATGTCGACATATTTGATAGAAAAATAACTTGCACACAAGGGGCAGAAATATGCCACCATAGACAAACCTTTGCTGATTCCGTTGCCAGTATGAATCGGCCGAGGTGTGCCGAGAGGTGATATCTATAAATATGATAATGGGTGACGCAAACCCAATGTGAATGTAGAAAATAAGATGTTCACACGTAAAACTGTTTAGTACAAGAACAAATTTCAAACTATCATAATAAACTATGTTTTAATATAACTTTGCCATCTAGGTCTATTTTTAAAAAATGTGAGAGTGAGAGTGTGTGTGTGTGGGGGGGGGGGGGGAGAGAGAGAGAGAAATAGGCATTGACAAATTAATCGGGTTGTATTTTCAATGGGTTTTTTTCCCGACCAAGTACTAAAATCAGTTTGCACATTTTGATAAATTCATCAAAAACGCTTTGTATACTAAAATAATATTTTATGTCGTTGAGAAAGTAAATTTAAAAAGTTCCAAATTATGGGCAAAATATTTATCTGAATCTAATTAAGTAATTTACTTCAATCATTAATTAAATTCTGTTATTTCAGACTGGTAATGAATTAAGTATTCAAAATACATATATGAGGCTCATAGATCATATGGTCACCTGAAAATTTTATGTTCAATTTGACGAATACATGTACGGTGATAATTATAGAATTATTTTGACTTCTTCCTTGGAAAGTCCAATATGAAGGAGTGTGTATTTAGAGGCAAACACCATAGTGCGGGTATTACTGTCTCATGACAGCATCTAGTTTTATGTTAGTTATAAATTATGTATTTGATAAAACGTCTTCGATATATCTAAACGACAGCAAGAGACTTCTTTTTACTGTTGAAGGTGAATACAATAACAGATCTACTATGAAAGGCAACTAAATAAGTACCCACGAGAATTCCGACATTATCCAGGAAGACTTGATCTCCAACATTTGTATCGAAAAAAATATATGAAACATGCACATTTTTAAAATATCAACTAGGTTTTAAATAAATAATTTTGCAAATAAACAACGACATGATACATGTAGGTAAATTTACGATTTCCATGTTTGTCCAAAAAAAGCAGTTGTCTATGCTGACAAAAGCCCGGGAAATGGTCTATAAAGTTTTGAAAAGTGTGTTTTGATGTTATTAATTTTGATAAAATGTTGTGATTTTCATTTTTCTAAAAGTTCCATGGAGTTTTAGTCTCCATATCTGTTTTTTCACCACTTCTCGAATTAGCTGCAGACCTGTAGCTCGCTGGTCTGAAAAAAAAAATGGAATGGACGACCAGAGATCTGTAGTTTTTCCCGAATATACTGTATAATAATGCTGTACAGTCTCAAGTTCTTTTACTTCTTTGTACCTCTCAAGTTTGTCCTTCACTGTTGTTTATATCTTAGTGAGGAGTAAAGAGGTTTGGTAGAACAGTTACTGTAACTATAGCTATGTACATGTTTGTTTTTTCAGGAATTTTAGGTACATTGCAGTTTAAAAATCCAGTTGGGTTCAATTCAAATTCAGTTTTATTATTGGGTAAAAACAATACTGACAAATGATTTTAAAGAATTCCTTCCTTAGAAAGTGGACTATGGGTTCATTTTCTCTATATTTAATTTACAAGCATGCTTGATATTTAAAATAAAGACAAGGAAAACATCAATTGAATAATAATTTTATCAAATTTCTGACAAATATTGTCAATTAATATATTTTATCTTCTTTGAACACAAATGGTGATTATACTTGGAAACAATTTATACAAGGGTTTCTAATAAATTAGGAGATTCGTCACTGTGCATGGAACTCAGTCCAGTGTCTGAATTGGAATCATTTTCGTCTACGCTCTTCGTGCACGCAAATGACCGATCCCCATTGAGACTCGTCAAACTGCGAGTAAAATCGCTACATTTACGGGGACTTTTGTAGGCATATATCTCCTTCTGAATCCGTTCACTGATAAGTTCATCATTGTCCAGAGAGGTGGTGGCAGGAAACTGAAACAGAGGGCGGGTTTGGTTGAATTTATTTGAGAACCTGTCTCTCTGATTGGCTGAACCAAACTGTGAATCGTTAGACGTATTGTCTGTATCCACTGAAAATGAGTCCTCCGTGTCAAACGAGTGTTTCTTTGTACTACTCTCTCCAGCCTCGTGTTCGTAGCTCCCTTGTGCGCATGTGTTGATCTGGTCTTCCTGTTCTTGCCACTCCATTATGGCGCCAATATTAACGTAGTCAGCATCATTGTCATTTGTGCGCTTTGTTGACTGGTTGATTTTGGATTCGGTATGATGGCTTATTGGTGTGCTCGTGTGGAAGAAATCTACAGTTTGGTTATGTTTCTGTTTTGGTAACTCCTCGACAATTTCATCACATTTTTCTAAGTATTCCAGCTCTTTCTGAAGTTGTTGAATAATATCTTGCTTTTGATGTAAAACTCTATCACAGTAGTCAATTTCTTTTGTAATTTCCACTGCTTTATATTTCTGCATCATGTTTGCGGACACTATGCGGTTTAAGTCCGCCTGCAGATTGGCAAGTTCGCTTTCGAGATTTCCGTCCGTTGCATTTGTATTGTACATATCGGCATTATGAAATGCGTCGTTCAACGTACTCTGTTCATGAATTTGCTCGGAAAGGTCCATTATCTTCGATTCTTCATTTTGAATTTTGTCGTCGAGTTGAATCACGCGCTCACAGAACTGAATATACATTTCCAAGTTTTCAGGCTCCACATTTCTCAAGAATTCCGTCATACTATCATCCTGTCCTGAATTAAGATAAGCTTCTTGGAGGTAGTTCTCGCCATCTTTGGCCACACGGCACTCGTGCAGTTCGGATTCAATATGGTAAATCTTTTGGTCCGTGTTTTCTATCCTGTGCCCTATGTCGTGTAATCTCCTTTCTTGTTGAATCACTAATTTCGCCAGTTCTTCCATCGTCTTCAGACGAGATTCCGAGTTACTATTTCGCTGGTCTGTTCTTGACTTGGAATGTCTGCGTGGTTCCCGCTCTTTATGTTTAGTTCTTCGATGTCGTCTGCGACGAGAGTGAAGAAACTCTCCGTATTCACCGATCTCGTCGGCGTGCCTCATTGTGAGTTGGACGCTACACTGCTCGGCTCCCCATGCCCGCCAAATTTTGAGTATTTTGGTTCTTCCCTGTAGAGGTCTTTCCACATCTCGCCACCGCTCGTAAATAGTGTATTTGTCTGTGTTTTCTATTTCATGTTTACCGTCATTGTAGAGTAAAGCGTAAATGACGTCATCACACGTAGTTCTCTTCGTCAGGCCCGTGACCCATTTCTGTGTTCCACAGACCCAGACAGGAATTTCCACGACTAGCTGATCCGGGTATTCCATCTGAAATAGAAACAAGACAAACTGAGTAAACACGCCATAACACAAGGAAATGGGTGTGAAACTTAATTTCACTTGAGGGCTGCGTATTTGAATGCATGAACACTTCACCTGAGAAATGAAATTAGATGTATGCTCCCCTCACTAGACTAAGGAAATAATTCTGAAATCGCGTTATGTGTATCGGATTGCAATATCGGAAATTAGTTCATATTACCACAAGTAGCATCATATCGTAAGAGTGCGTAAATCTCGTAAACTGTCGAGTTTGCAGCCATTTACAAGTGAGAAGAATCAATATAGTTATCATAAAACAACCTGCAAACCTCCAGCATTTTCGCTTTTTCTCATCTCTATTGACAAAGTGCCATATTATCAAATGCGTGGTCCTTTTCTTTCAAATGCAGTTTTGACTTTCGAAGTTAAATATTAATTTTCCTCTCAAGGGGGCGTTTATGCAACAAGCTTGTATTTGTGAAATGAATAAAAAGCCATAATAATTTACATTCACTATGCTATTATCGTTTTAGAATATCTTTAATAATATCTCAAGTTTTGTACACAGTGAATAAAGTGTTGACTTTTGATAGAATTTTGTGTCAATTTTAGCATATCGGGTATATGTTGGACCCACACCCCCTGTTCAAACCTAATCTCATTACCTCTCGTAGCACTGTTGCTTATTGACACATCTTTGATAATGTGTCAATAAAACGGGGATTTTGTAAATATCGCCAATTTTATCACACCGCTAACGTGTAAATTTCTCTACAAGATTGTAATAAAGGTCTTATTCAATAGGTGCAATACAGTGAAATTCTATCCATAGTTCCACAACGCTAAATGCAATTATTTTTATTTCTGTTAAAATTCTTATGAACAATTTCTTTACTATTTAAATATACGCAGCAAAATGTTTAATTTTTTTCTAAATACAGGTAAGAATAATTCTAACCGAATTAAACAAAAAAAAAATGTTGAAACGGTGGTTTACATAATTCTAAAAGTCACTCAAAGGACAGGTATTTACATAAAAATACATGAAAACTTATATGCATCATAAAAATCTGAATAGGAATAGATAAATTGGAAGTGTTTAATTTGCGTCTTCGAAACTAGATGCATTCTTTCCAACAAATACAATATTTACAGATCAAATTTCTCTGGCAAAGCTCTGCATGTGTTGATAATACGAGAATATTAAATTATTGCGTTGCGTCACATACCACAAGTTGAAGAAAGAAAATCCAAATACAAGAACAAATTCAGACATATCTTCTTCACTTAAGAATCCTGGCATATCACATTATATGTGTTTGTTCATAATTCAAAATATCATTTGCATGGAATATCATTACTGAAGTCTCTATTTTTTGCTCTACACATATAAGCATTAATTTTGAAAAGAAAGCGGCGAAATCGGATTACGAAGTCTAAATGTGGTTTAAATAAGCCTGTTCAGGTTTGGAGGAATTAATCTATTACACCCTAATTTATTTTTAACTAACTTACGAAAGAGGATTAAGAGAGAGGGAGTCGCTGATCTGAAATCATTTTGTTGGCTGCCAAAATTACCTTTTTAGCAAAAACAAGAAACATGGAATTAAAAAAGATGTTGATTTCTTTCTCAAATCTAAATTTTTGTCCAGCTCTTAATATAAAATTAAATAATATATAATCCTTTCAGAGTCAACCTCAAAGAAAAATAAAATTCCAACAATTTAAGGAATAAAATCATATGGGTCCCCTTACTTGTTATAGGAGAATCCTTTTAAATCACGTTCATCGTTCAAATCAAATCAAAGCATCCTTTCGGTTTTTAATTAACTCCTTGCCTGATGGACACATACTTAAACGTTTAAGAGAACTCAGCTGTCAACTTAACCCTCAAATACTCGGAATTCCTCGAACAGATTGAGTGACGGAGGTTTGATGACGGGTGTGTTTTACAATGGTACCACCCTTTGCTGAGATTTAATGTCCACAGTAAAGGCCTTATGTAGATACAAGTTAAACAAGGCCAAAAGATCAATGTTTGCTGTCCATTCGATCTGTTTAAATTCCCTTCATCATTCCGGATCGTAAATTAGAAACAATTTTGCATTCTTTGTTTACAATAGCGGTTTACGGAGTATACAGAGAGATACAAGCGTGTTAGTGCATATTAAAAATAGCGGAATTCTATTGACATGAGGTCACGCCAGCCCCTGATTGAAATCTCCAGAGTTCGATACCTGAACTGACTGATGACAATCGCCAACCTAAGACAATGTTCCGGTGGTCCGAGACTAATTTGTTTCCGATAAGAAAAGACAAGGCTTTGTTTTTGGCGAAGGACCACCAAACACAATTCTGTTCATTTATTTTTTGGGAGAACCGCAATAATGTTCTATATAGTTAAAGTATTGACTTATTGCCAATGTTACCTATTGTTCTCGAGAAATTTATCGCCCTAATGGAAGTATTATCAACATACCTGAAATACACAGGAAAGTCAGAATGAATGCAAAACCACGAAGTAGAGAAATTAATTAGATAAGCACAAGAAATTACAATTCGACCAGCCCAGACCCTTATTCTTATCCCACGATCTATGTCTTGCATGAATTTCTCCTGAGCCAAATACCATTTCTTGAAGGAAAAGAAAGAATTAGCGAGAGAAAATCGAAGATTACACTGATTATATAATAAGACCTTAATTTTCACGTGGTGTCTGTATTTGTAAGAAGTGTACAGTTTAACACCTTTTAAAAAAGGGAGATAACTCTTATCTATAGGGATGATTTCCGGTATTTTGTTGTCCCACTGAGAAAGGATAATTATCCAATTTACCTTTGACGGGGTCAGACCATGGGTCCTGCCCGCTGCCTTTCAGGGGGTGATAACTACATTACTAAGGTGTTAAGTGCCAATGATTTGGTCTGACGAGTTCAATTATAACGGATCAAGGGGTACCTCTCGCGTATTGATTTGATCAAAAATTTATTTAGCAACTGTCTCTGATATTAATAGATAATTCATATGTCCAATAACCGAAAGTGCTAATTTCATTATAAATCAACTAAGTATATTATTTGCATTCTCTAGGAATTGTCATTTTCTCCGAAACAAAATAATTTAAAGTCAAACACATGCATGTTATGGAAGGTTTTACAAATGATACAGTATTATTGAAAGAAAGTAGAAAATATACATCATGCCAAAATTAGCCTTTTCATTTCTGTCAAGAGAAAATTTATATGGGGCGCTGTCTGCATCCGCGCCCCTGGGTCCTTGTGGTGTCAAGGGATATGTCGTTCAACTATAACTCGTGTTTTTGGAAGTCTCAATAAAAACATTCTCACTTTGTTGACAAAAATAATTTATAACCTTTTATAGAACTTAAGTACTGGGACAGCTGTCGCTGCTTATTGAATGTACAAACATACTCATTGAAGAAATCAATCAACTAATGGCGCTGATTTGATGTTCTACATTGTAAAGTAGGATTTGCCAACATAATCTGATTTCTAATCGCTCTACACAAGACATCGATCCCTGATCAAAATTTAATTTAAGCTCCACTTCAACTTGTCAAGCGATTGACGGACCTCTAAAGAGAATTAATAAAGACTGGCAAAACCTTTTACAAACCAAAGAACATGGACTTACAGCAGATCCTTCTGTAAAAATTAGATTAAGTTAAGCCACAATTGACATTATTCTCAACCAGAGTTTTATATACCCGCCTTTAATCAGCCTATAGTTTGTTTTTAAAACAGTGACGTGTTTTCTTATTACCTATGTTTATACTTTAAACAAAAGAGACGTTAAGCTTATGACGACATAAGCTGATGCCTCGCTGCAACATGAAAATTCTGGTCGATTCAGGCTCCCCGACTTAGAGAAAAATTATTCAGGTCAAGATACATGCATGTCATAAAAATGGAGGTTTAAATTTTAAACTGATGTCATAAGTACAAAGTAATAAAATTGCACCTCGATTCATTTATCAATACATGTATTAGGAAAGGTGATGTGTGGTTATTAAAATAATAAATCAGAATTTCAACCAACCTTTAAATAAATATCCTAGTTTATATCGAATTCAGTAAGAAAACTCCATTACACGATTGGAAAGTTTGATTCAAATGAACGCTAACCGTAATGGAAGTTATTAATCCAATTCTAACTCCAGTATATTCAGAACTTGACACACAGAGAGGAAAAATATCTACATATACCAGTTTCCTGCTTTGCAAAAGAACATGACACAGTACAGTTTATGTCTAGCGTGGGTCTGCACCCGTTCAGTGGCTAGCTAGTGAGATAACGCCCGCACTAATTTAATAAAATTCTCAAAACGCATTAAAGTGTCAACTCACGTTAAAGCTCCGTTTAAATATCAGAACAGAAATTTAAAAAAGATACAGGGACCTGTGTTCGGCATAAAATTATGGGGAGACCGTATAATTAAACGTGTTAAAAGTACAATGTAACAAATGGCCCTTCCTAAAGACTCCTCCCGAGGAATCTTTGTATAAAACACCAGTCATGGTTCGATGTAACAAGTGTCACTCCCAAGAAGAAACCCCTCCCGGAAATTTATGTAAAAGTGGGCTAAATATAATACTTTAATTCTTTAATCTTTTTAGTGGACCAAAAATGTTTCCAAAATCATTCAGAATAGTTGAATTCAGAATATCATTCGATTTTAAGTTATATCTATAAAAATTAGTTTCAATGAACTCTTGCTAGCACTTTTAAAAGGTATCTATTAAAAAGTCATAATAACGCCTTTCTAACATTTACAACTGTATATTATAAAGCCTAACCACTGGTTTTAATACTTTTCTTAACATGGGTCATGACATTAGACGATATCTTCCTCACAAATTTCACACTACACGGAAAAATGTAATTAACTCTGCTATGAAGAGATCAATATGACAAAAGTATGGATTTGTCATACCAGTTGGAGGAAATCAACGTATATTCAAGGTTGAAATTACCTAATAATAATGAATACAAGAAAAATCAACCAATCCTTTCCATTCAGAATTAGCCTTTTCTGTGGCTTTTCCAACCGAAATAGAAATATTTTATTTTTTATTTCAACAAGACACCTTTTATATTTGGAAAGAATGCATTCAGACCAAGAAACGAAGGGGCGATCTTTGACTTCGTCCGTTATCATTACCCAGACAATTTGAATGATTTAAGTCTTAAAACTACTATGACTCAACGGTTCAGACTTTGTTTGTATATTTATTATTCCTAAGATTAAAATTTTGAAATTATTGTTGTTAAAAGTATTTATAACAATTTTAAATTTAATTAACATTGATTTACATATAGAGATGAATCATATGCTATGTTCTACGTACATTATATTCTTAAAGATTTAAATTCGTTAATAAAGACAATTTACAAACATAAGTGAACAAACGTCATTCCATCGTCAAAAATTATAATACTATCAGGCAATATTTGAAAAATGAAAAATAATTATATCTAAATAAATAAGTCTTACCATTGAAATACACCTCCTGAAATTTTATATGCTTATATCGAATATACTTTGGTAAATACTTGAAATTCTCTACACGTGCGTTTTTTACATCCCGTGTCAAAACAACTGTCCGTGTGACCAACAGCTGACATCAGCGTACAGTCACGCTGACCTCAGACGATCAATATATATATTATTTCACTATCTATCGTATCGCGCACAGAGCCCCACCCTCAGGCCCCGGGGTCAGGCTTTTGATCTATATCCCTTGGACCTGTTCGTCAAGTATTTGTTACCTTCGATAAATATCGCATTGGAATTTCTGTAGGGACGAGAGAAAATTTTCACCAAAGACAAAATTAAATTGTGAAAAATAGCGTAAACGGTTAGTTCTCAAATTAACATGTCTAGTTCTTGAGACAAAGATAGCCGCTTTGTGGGGTACGGAAAACAATTTAGGCTAAACTGCTCAAAATTTTCTACATTTTATTTACTAGTAATACGACTTCTCATTTTATTGTTGCAGACGAAACATTAATGGTTTGTGGGTCTGTTGTTTGGCGACATTTCATTTACCTAAATAAATGCTTTAACCCAGTGGACGTTTTTAAAATGCCTCTATATTTTACTGTCGTCGGGACATCACAATGAAATAAATTTTACGATTTTTACTTTGAAAATCTACACTGTCACATGCGAGAGACCTGAGAAAGGGTTATATTCCATTACTGAGTGTTATAGGTTTTCACCATTTCCATCCTTTCTCACTTTGTAACCATGGAGACACGAAAAGCGTCTAAAAATGTGTACAAGTAATAAAATTAACTTTAACTTAAAAAGCATAAAACCTGCATCGAATGAATGCACCTTAAAGCATATTCAGTACAAGATTGATATGCATATACATGTTCATGTGACCATATGCATGTGCACTTAATATCCTAATTTGATTAATTCATGCACTTAACAATATCTAATTATTTTACAACAAATACAGATCAAAGAGTCGTATGTACAGAGGGCTAATGATGATAGAAAATAAAAACATGAAATAAAATTAATTGGCCGACAATTGGTGACAAGATTTCATTGAACTCTACATGAAGAACTGCCAGAACTCGTCGCTTTGTCCATTTTTCATCACTTGTCATTTACTTTAATTAATTACATGTTACTCTATTCATCGATCGCAGAGAAACTCATTCTTTTTATGGTTTAAATTGATTGCACTATTTCATGATTATTTGTAGCAAGTCAGCCCGAGGGGTACCAATGCATTTTCGCTATTAATCACCATGCGTGTGGGTAAAAAAGGAGGTATTTCCAGACAAATTATGTCATAACTGACCCCGAGTGGTGAAACTAGAGACGAAAAAGAAATAAAATGTTACACGATTTTTAAAAACTGAAAATCTGGGGAACTACAGAAACTTCCTCGAAGTTAGTTGGATTTATTTTCGCGTTGTTCAGTTAGAAGTATCACTTTGACGTTCTTGACGCCACTTTAGACATCATTAATACTACTACAAGATATAAAATTATATACACATTATAACCTCTTCTGCACAAAGATAATACAACAATACTGTTAAAGTTCTGAATTCATCAGATATTGGCAATATTAAACTTCTCTATTGAAAGGATCCCCTCCTATCTAAGACGCTGTGGTCTTGGGTTACGGTGATATTTCAATCGAACTCAAGCATTACTTAGTTAATCTGATCTATATCTCCTGGTATAACAGATCTAAAACGCCACGGCTTAAATCTGAAATATGGCCAATATTTGATAGGAACTTGGTAGAATAACATCAAGAAGGCATCCTAAAGTGATTAGCTGACGTGTCTATGTAAAAGAACTAAGATTTGTGGTCAATATCGATTTTACAGAGAAATCCTCTTAAGGAAGTTTGCTCCATTCTGCACATGTTCAAACTGTTTAACAGTCTTAAATGGAAGCACGAAAGCCCATTGAACACAAATAGGGAAATGCTAGACGATCATATCAGACTAAATAAATAAAAGATCTATTATCATATTAAAATCATGCGCTTTTAATGTGCACTTTCATTTAGTAAGGTAACATCGTTTCCTAAATTATGCACATTTAACAAGGCTTATCGGTTAGAATTTAACATGTTACCGTTGTAAATTCGCACGATTTTGATCCATTGGGTCGATAAGATGTCTATCACTTATTTTTTTTAATAAAGGATTACAAAATCCGTGAAAGTTGCACAGATATCCCATGTTTTCCTTTGTTTTTCAATAATCAATGTGTTTCAGATAAAAAATATAAAAGCGGCATAGCCCAAGGTTACCCATTTTATCCATGTCTGTATGTAATAACCTTTAGCTTCAGGATGTTGTTTAAGGTTGCCGTAACCATTGATTATATTAAAGATAATATGCACGACAAGCTAGATCTAATAGAAAAATTGATTTTAATGAATTTTTACGACTTATATCAAAACCATGAAAATCAGTGTTCTTTTTTAACAAAAAGGTATATCTATCAATTAAATTTAACATGCATTTACTTTTAGCATGTGCTCTTTAAAAAGCAAAATTTCAGTAACATGGAAGAGTTAAAAACCAAGTTTCGGGAAGTAATTGATATATATTACCTTAGTGTATTAGTCGGCGTCTGGGAGTCGGAAACATCTACCTATATAATTGAATGAAAACAAATTAAGGTATAGGATACATCAAGTATTTGTAAACACAAAACTCTACAAAACGTATCACATAAATTGTGTTATCGTAGCATTAAAAAAAAAAGCATATCGGTTTTATTTAATTTCCATGTTCATTTGATTCTCTATTCTTCTACATTGTACAAAACACGCAACAAAATTGTTTCGAATTGTGTTCAAGTGAAAATACTTAATGTATAATAATGTTGACCAATAAAGGCATAAAATTTGTTGTAGAATCTTAAAAAGCGTATTTCTTAGATCTTGTATTTGAAAAAAAAAAATCAATATTAGACCTTTTTAAAAATATTCGTGTGACAATGGGACCGCGGTTCTTTTCTATCTCCCTTTTTTCTCTCTCTGGGACAAAGTTAATTTTACTACAGCAAAATTATAATTGTACCGGGGTATTTGTCGGAGTGCTCCGTTAATCGTTAATTATTTCATTTCATACAAAAATACACAAAATAGCTTATTGCAGTCAAACAAACCCTTGTCACTTCAAAGGTTAGCAAATACCCTCTGCTTGCTCGGGTTATTCCGGTCTCTGTATTTTAACAAAAAAATCAAACATGCAGTATCCCGATTTATTTGTTAATTCCCAATGTAATTATACCCTAATTTAAAGAATCAATATCTTTGATTTGCTTCATGCAAGTAATAAATTAAAAGCGGGGGACCGTGTTTTTTTGGTTCCAAAATTAACCATTCTTAGGGAGGACACAGAACATTTGGTAAAGAGAGAAAAGTGCAAAACTGGGACAAGAGGTCTGAGAGTTTTTGTTAGTTTTGACGATTCTTGAGAGAGAGAGAGAGAGAGAGATGTCTTAACTCTTCAATGAATGCAGTTGCATCTTACATACGTCTTCGGTGAATTCTAAAATGACACATACTATGCGTACGTCTCGATCTGTATTTTATTGGTCTTATGAACAGTAAATCTTCGCCAAATGAGGAATATTTTGAATCCTCTACAAAACATTTCTCGCGTCACAATGAAGTCTAAGTTTGCCTGATAAGACCAATATTTGCCATTCGCCCCACTTTACGAATATCATTGTTGACAAAACCATCATTAAAATTTATACAACATAGCATCAAAATATCTAACCAGATTGTGTACTTGGAGAATGGTCTACTATTTTTACGATTCTGATAAATGAAACCGCAAACAAGAAAGGGTCACTGACATACCGTCCAGACTAATATGAAAGTATAACCGAGTATATGTGTTTGAGGTATTAGATCAATACGGACAAACAAAGAACTAAGTAATGTTTATCTCTGGTTTTCCCCCAAAGTGTGAAAATATCCCCATACCGTACAATCAAGGATTGGAAACTTCAAGGAGAGCTTTTCATATTTTCAAAGCAAATGTATAACCAAATGTCAAACTTGCTATATCGAAATTCATTTGCACAAGAAGTGCAGTTTTTTTTTTGGTGAACTTTTTTTTCTTTGAACCAAATATTCCAACTTACAGCAGACTAACTGCATTACCAAGAAGCCCCAAAATTGGTCGCATATCTGAACATCTATATAATGTTATGTGATCCGAATATACATGTATCTCCATGCTATTGCCATAACCAAACAGACAGACAGCAACATACATCAGGATTTTAAATGATCTTTTAAATTAGTATTTCCAAAGTCCTCTACCACATACCCTTAATGACCAGAGAGAAATTAGCTAAGAAAAGCTAAGAAAAGAAAGAATTTTGGATATGCTACACATTGATTCGAAAATTAAATAATAAAAGTTTCGGTAATGATTTATAAATATTTTCCGTATTGATAAGAAATTTATTGGTTATGCAATATCGATTTCCAGAAATGCAAAATAGCGATTTCAAGATTAGCAAAAATACTTGACATAAAAAATGACATCATTTATCATATAACCTTGAATATTCTGAATGAATATCCAAATCATTGCTTACAATGACCTTGGCATTCATTTTACGACTTTGAAACAATGTTTTTTAATTAATCTCTATCGTAACAACAAACAAATAAAAATATTAAAATTGCGACTTTCGAAATAATTTTTCAGCTGCAACAACTTATGCATTCTAGATGTGCTAGGTTACTAGACATAGGTCGAAGAAACAATTTTATTCAAAGCTATGGTAACACAGACAAAGAAGACAATGGCGAATGGAATCCGAAATGATTCATCTTAAAAAGCGCGAATTAAAAACATCTTTAGAATAAATAAAACTTAAGACCATTTTGGCAATAATTATTTAATATTTCAGTATGAGCTCTCCATCATTTTGCACAATGGATTTACACAAGAAATGGGTGATTGCCAAAAATCCAAAACAACTTTGAATCTTTTAAGAGTTTGGATCAAATTCGTTGCTTCATTTTCAATCAAATTAATTTAGGCCACAAATCGAATTAAAACTTTTTAGCAACCGTCATAAAGTAAACTTCATATGTGTATTTGCTAATCATTCTTTCATTTCAATATTCAAGATAGAACATTTCTATATAGTCAAAGCTTACTTGCAACTCTCTACAAATCTGTTTTCGAATATCAACAATATTTGTTGTCATAAAAATCGTCAGAATAAACACGTTCAGAATATGTTTTAATTAAATCGTCAAAGATACTTACAACAAAGGAACAACGAACGTAAATTAAATCCAAACTGAAATCAGAGAGTCACAATCCACTCTGGTGTAAGAACACACAACCAATGTACGATAGATCGCCTTAAATCAATGGTTTTGATGCAATTTCGACGAATGACCAGATTTAAAGGTAGACCGCGGCTTGAAAACGAAGCAGTTACATAATCTGGAATTATTGGAATAAAATAACATGATATTTTTTACTTAATATCTATGAGTGTTAGGATAATCCCGCCAGGATCCGCTAGGGGGATTGTTCACCTACAGGTACCAGTGGATGAACGCGGATCAAAAGATATAGGTACATTAATTTAAAAGTTTTATCTTCTTTCGAATCAGAGCGCGACGTTATTTGTGACTTTACATAATTAAGGCTCTTTAATTCCAAAGGTTGTTCCATCTCTCGGTAATAATTGTCAACGGAGCAGATGAAGCGATTTATGGGTTTTAATTGTTGTTCCACTAGTTTCCCATATGTATCCCAAATCAAGAAACTCTGTTAAACCAAACTGTCTCGTGTGTCTTGGTTTTTTTATGCCCTTGGATCGAAAGATCCCGGGGTATATTGTTTTTGTCCTGTCTGTCTGTCTGTTGTCAACTTTAACCTAGTCCATAACTATTGCACTGTCACGGCTAAGTATATACCACTTCAAGTCTACTTCCGACTCCAGAATTGTGTTACCATCGGGGGCATAGTGTTTCACCAACACATCTTGTATTTTCTTGTACTTCATATATCCACCTAGCTGCAGAACTGTTACATTATGGTTTTAAGTATGTCTTTGACCATTAGACTTATATATTATAATCACAATGCTACAGTTCTGCAGCTAGTATCCAACTTGTTAAAATTATGCTTTGAAAAAGGTACAAACTTTACGACACTTTACTGCACGAACGTTTTTTTTGGGGGGGGAGGGGTGTACTTATGGGACATGGAGTAGTTCTGATGAAGGAGGGGGGTTAAACTCAGCCTCCTCTTCCCCCTCACCACTCCCGATTCGTCACCTGTTACACGGGTGCGATTTTAATGAGAGAATGTTAGCCGTCAGATTTGGAAGTGTTAAATCTCTACTATTTCATTGCATTACATCAAAAGGGATCTTAGGATTACACGCGATCCCTCCCTTTGTTGGTTTTCTTCCAACCTTACGTGATGCTCCCGATAGAAATAGGAAATTGGATATGAATTATAGGACTAAATGACTAATATCAACTCCATATCGGTAACAGTCGGGCACCGGTAAATTAACCTATACTGGCGTGTCTATAGAAATAGTCTTATTGAGTTTCCAAAGGTAACACTCAAATGTGCAGCGAGGGTATAAAGGAAATCACGCTACGGTGTTGCGCCTCGTAATAGAGCAGGGCGCAAAAAGCCGATTATTAATACGAAGATCAACAAAGTCAATATGAAACATTGTACAGTATTGTTTTTCATAACACTGGTAATTACAAAACAGTACGTCAAATTGAATTCAACATTTTTGTGAAAAAAGAATAAACATGTGACATAGTGGAATTATTACCATGTTGAATCATCTTTGCTCACAGACCGGAGCGCATGCTTATCGAGTTTTTTTCAGATTTTCAATTGTGTCCCAGTCCTAACCCCAAATACACCCCCCCCCCACCCGAAAACGAAATGGGAGGGGGAGATCAGATAGAGCTTGCAACAGTTAAAGCCACTCAAAACACATAAATATTTAAGGTTATATTTAGAAACATTAAAAAGTGTTATTACGCTATATTTTGTCACCGTCCAATGACCAATGAAAAATAATTGCTAAGATATAAAAAGTAGAAACGCTGCTTTGCAATCTCAGGTACAGGTATGCATTAACTTATAAAAAATTGAAAAAAAAATATTTTCTATAAAAACCGATTTGTCATCTTTTATGTTGAAAATCTATTCAATCTCTGGGTACAAAATGCCTCTAAACATCAATCATCGTCAACTACATGTATTTGTTACGACAGAATGCTCTTAAAATATTAAATTGTACCATATTCAAATACAGTTTCTTTGAACGAAAAAGGCCAGCTTCAGATAAATGTATTTACCTCGAAATACTAAGATTTTTATAACTGGTACACATCGTGTCAATACCTGTCTGTCACAATAGATTCTGGATGACAATCGAGGCCCTACAATATCCCCCGTCCGCCTTTTATCCCCCATTCCCGGGGCTTTATCCTTCTGAAAGGCCTTGTATCGATTTGAATTTCTTTATCACATTCACAGAACCCAATATTTATTTTGCCAGAAAATACAATCTTTACAAAATTTACTTTAAGGTGATAATGGTCGGTTTTTCATTGAAATTTTGACAGTGAAATACTGTTTTATGCTACGAGGTTCTAGATCACACTAGAGGCTACCTGTTTTCCGGTATATATCTTTGATTTTTAAGTCTTTTAACTTTTATCAGCTATGACCAAATGCACAAAAATGTATCAACACATTTGCAAGAAAATTGAGAAATTGATTATCATGTTACAGACAACAACATTGATAAAATTATAAATTTCGTGATATTTTATAAAAAAAAATGTGAAGAAAAAAATAAAGATGCTACTTATTGTTGAACCATACTTGTTGATGTTTTTGTAACTTAAGAGGTTAGCTAAAAGGATGACCACAGTCTCTTCCTCTTCCTGTAGTTAATAAAACCCTATGACTGTATGTATCGATAGGATGAAAGGTAATTCAAGCAAACTTAGACCCGTTATAGAAATCAAACAGGGATCTGTCTGTAGAACGCCCACCCCAAAAATTCCAAGTTTGATTAGAAAATTCCACTTTCTCAAAACTTGACATGGATATTATTATTATTATTATTAGAAAACCTTGGAATTCATAATTGAAATAATTTAAAAAGAAAAAAACTTCTCATAAAATAATCTGATGGTTACACATAAGATTCACTTTTACTAAAATTCATTTAATTTTTACCCAAAAAAATGGACAAAACTTCCTTACCTGTGTGAGTCCGTTATGACAAGTGAGTGTTTAATTTTGTAGGCGTTCTGGATTTTTCTGTAAATATTTCCTAAAAATACACTGTCACTGATGTTTGTTGTTTGAGTTTACATAGGGTCAACGGTATCTATAATTAGTCACAAATCACAACAACTCGCACTCGCTTTTCCAAGTTTGTGAATGAGCATTACCATGTTACGTTATATGCGGCGGGATTTAAATTTAGTGACCCCTACTTAAAAACTTTAAACAAACATTTCGTAAATCAATGCAAATAGCAACACACTAGAGTCACGCAACTTAACTTGATAGCCTTTCTCTTCTTACATGTACCTGTGTAATGGGCGGATCCCATCTCACACCCCCTTCATCTTTTACATACCAAACATAGTGAGAGGAGGGGGGGGGTAAAATCGTAACACACATATAAATTAAGCTAAAAGGTAAAATTCCCATTCGGCTCATCCCCCATACTGTTCCAGTGATACTGACCTATTATAAAACTGAATTAATTGAAAAAAAGGATAGATGGAAAAAATGTTCCTTGTTGGAATTTCAATACATCAAAGGCCTGGCTCATTACGTGGTCCTGAGTAGGTACTACCCACTATTCACCTTTGCCATGGGTCTGTGACAAACTTAACATCTGTTAAATCTGAGTCAAGCACTGTTAAATATTTATGTAGGGTCCCTCAAATGTTTATCCATGAAATTACACGCCAAACATGACTGAGACGTAAATGTCTTTTTAATTCCAAAAATAAATCGGAAAATTCTCGCCCGAAATCAATTAATGCACAATGAAGCCCTGCCCTTTAACATCTAAGATTTCTATGTCAATACAAACCATGACCCATAAAAACTTATGAATGGATAATGAATGAAAATTAGTAATATGTACAAATAGCACTTAAACAGAAACCTTTGAACATTATGTGCTGTTTAACCTCTTTTTTCCCTTCTTTGAACTGATTCAAACGAATTAATATTCCTTGTATTTTTTTTTTAATTCTACTTGATTAACATAAGCATAAATTCAAAGTTTATAACCTTCCAATCCACGACTTGCATTTTGCAAGAACATTTAAGATTAATACCAGTATATCAGAAAATTTTTCATCTAAAAAATAACAAGGTCACCCCAAGATGGAGCATCCCTTGCAAATAGCATATCTATAAATGAAGGCAGCATGCAACATCAATGATGTAAAATACTTCACTTCTGTTTCGTACTTCCCAACTTTTAGATAATCAAGATATGACCAATTTTTAAATTGAGGCAGGCTACTGAAAGATAAGTTGATGTTACATGGATTCAACAACCCTGCTTGAAGTCAGCATTTTGTAAATTCTATGGTTGTTAAAATGATCTTTAGATACTGCAGATTTTCAAACCTATTCTCATGTTGATCAAGTAAATTAGGTAAAACAACTTGTGACAGTGAGGTTTTAAAATACCAATTTATTAACTTTCTTGCATAGATTTTTATTAATGATCATGAGGTTGCAGTGGAAAAAATTAAGCATTGTCCACTGAAATAATTACAAATGTATATTCATCACACTTAATTGTCACAAATCATAGCATCACATAGCACTTCTTAGTAAATTCATTCATAACACAGTCAAATGATTCAATTTACACATTTTAAGTTAATCACGATTCAGATCTTAGAATGTTGTTGGAAGCACTTTTTCCAGTCAGGATGCACTAGAATGTGCATTAAGCCAGTGCCAGTTATTGGATTATTTGAGCCTATTTGCTTGGAGTTTCAAGAACTGCTAAATCACATGAGTTGGAGTTGGATTTGATTGCATGAGCTATCTGATTGGAAATGTAAGATGTCCTCCACCATACATAACACTGTCACCAGGTGGGATCCCCAAACCTCATCAGCAGCTTGTCTTGATCCGCCAAGTCTTTCTGCACCTTCTTCCTCATGTAGAAAATAGGACAATCTCGACTGAAACGAAATGTTTAAGTGTGAAAAGGGGAGTAATTCAACTCTTCCTCATGTAGAAAATAGGACTATCTTGACTGAAAAAAGTTAATGTGTGAAAAGGGGAGTAATTCAACAAGGACACCCAATCTCGACTGCGAGGAAATGTGTGAAAAGTAGAGTAATTTTTTTCAACTAGGACAGAAGTTAATATAAGCCTTCTATGGGTGTTTAAATATGATGCAGAACTTCCCTACCTCAAATTTGGGAAGGAGCTCAGAAAAGTTAACAAATAATGTCAAGTAATACACAGCATTACCTCAAGGGAAACCCTTAAAACTGCTAACTTGCCAAAAGACTGAGAAAATCCCCATGTAAGATTCCCGTAAGTTATAAACACTAACCTGGTACAGAGTACATCCTCATGTAAGCTGCCCTGGCACCTCTGACACTGAGTCCAGAGCCGGGAGAATTTCTCCTCCAGAATGTTGAGGTGTGAGATTTCCTTCTGGTAGATTTCTGACTCCTTTGGTCTACAGTACTTACACACAGCCACACCTACAAAGGTCAAAAGAATAAGTGTTTGATTATCAGATTATGTAATATATAGAACATGCATTTGATGGAACTTTAACATATAGTCTTAAGTAAAATTCTGGTAGAATTAATAAACCCTGTCTAATAGAAATTCAATTTTTCATGTCTACATTCTTCTTTTTCAATTTGTGCATGCAAATAAATCAACATTTCTTGCATATCCAATTAAATAAACAGTGATTCCAACTGGTTTAAATATTCCAATTGAACTTCCTGACTTTCTGACATCATACTTATTACTCCATGATAACTTACCTTCCTCTTGTAGCACTGTCCTGCAACCAATACAAGTCTCCTTCTTCTTGGCGAAAGCCATTAAACCCCCAACCTTAGAGGCCACCTTTGTTTTTGTCCTGGTATGGTCTCCCCCTATAATATATCAAATAACATTAAAAATTCATGTTTTTCATAAATACAAACATTAATGAAACCTTTCTGATCCTTAATTGGACATGATTAATCATATCCCTCTAAATGTTCAACCCTGCTGGAAGTAAAACAACTATGTGCCATTTACAAACTAAAACATCAGAGTACCTACAGTAATGTTTGTCCTTCAAAGATGAGGCATACTGCTTCAAATGTTCAATAAATTTTACCCAATTATAAAGTTGTCAACTATAATTTTGCCTAGGTTTTATAATTTGACAACTTCCATGCCAGTTGACTTACTCAGAAGTTCAGACTCTGCCTTTTTCTCGCCTAGAATTGGTTCAAAGATTCTGAGTAGAGGCTTGGAGAGCTGGTTCTCCAGATAATACTGAGTGTCTATAGCTATGTTGTTCTCCAGGACATAGATGGGGTCCTCTGAGTTCATGTAAGCTGCCGACCCCTTGGTGCCGGCGATGATGACATAAGGAACTCTATCCCCCAGCTGTGGAGCACTTCCTGCATCTCGCTTCTTCATTCTGTTAAGAAACAGATTTGAAATTAACACAAACAAAAAACTGCAGTCAAATGACAAGTTAAAGCACACTATACATCTACTGCATGAAAGTTTGGGAGACATGATTTCTTGGCCTATGAAAAATCATATTCCCCTCGGGCGTTGCCTTGGGGAATAGATTTTTCATGGGCTAGGAAATCTTATGTCTCCTGAACGTTCATGCAATAAATTGTTTATTATACCGAATCAAGCACAATGCAGGAAAATCCAATAAAGTAAACATTTGATAAGAACAATATGAAACAGGTGTAAGTTACACAACTTAAAATGAATATCTCCAATTATTTTGCAAAAGTATGATTTCACAAAAATAGGTGATCTACAGTAATGAGTCAATAGTTACCTGTGTGCCAGTTCCACATGTGCCTGTTTCCCTGCGTATTCGTCTCCTGTTTTTGTCAGTTCCTTGGTGATGACGAGTTGTGAGATGTCAATCCTGTTACACAGGAGATCAGATATAGACTGCTTAGCATACTCCACAGCCCCTTGAGGATCCCTGTACAAAATACAGTCTTCATTCTTTTTATACAGTTAATAATATTGCAATGGTTTAACGTTTGAAAGCTCAAAATTTTAATCAAAGTGGATTATGAACAGAGGATGTCATGACCCTAAACCAAGGTCATTTAGACAAGGCCAAATCTGTCCACATTACAACTAATTACCACAAGCTATATTAAAACAATACATTACCGTAGATATTGCTTTCTCCATCAACTTCACCATTTGTAAAAGTTTTTTCATTGGAAATCTATATGACTGCAAATTACCCAGTATAACCTTCTGATGAGGATGAAAGGTAGACAATTACCTGTTAATGAGGATGAGCTGTAGACAGGTGTTGATTAGATTGGCCACTAGAGGGCTGTTATCCCTGCGGACAGTTTCTATTCCTTTACAATCCATCTTATCATGTTTGTCTGGATTCGTCCAGTACAGTCCTGCATACCTCTTCTTGTTGATCAACAAATATGGAAAATACACCTGGAAATCACAAAATATTATATTTTTTAAAATTTCATGTTCACAATCCAATACAAGAGGCCCATGGGCCTTATAGGTCACCTGAGCATTATTCAACAACTTTCCAGTGATTGAATTTGATCCATGTTTTAAGCCAGATGCTATAGCATTTACAATTTGGTCATTATAACTATACACTTAACAGTTCCTTAGTTTGGTTGCTTGATACCCATGGGCAGGGTAGGGGAACAAAAAATGCATTTCAACAAATCAGTAATATTCAGCAATAATTAGTTGTGCCACTACCACACATGAACCCTTTACTCTTAGGCCTAGATCCACACATTGCACAATTTTTGCTTTGCCGCAAATGTTAATCCTGGCTTTAAAGCTTTCCTGGCCCTAGGCATCCTTGCTTTTTAAAAATATTTGATAAATACCAAGGAGCACATTTCAAACAATTCATTCATTTTTAGTATATAAGAACAGCCCCCCCCCCCTCTATGGTACAACTGACCCTGGGGTCTTGAAATTTACAATTCTTGAAGATTAGGTCCCTTGCTCATAACTATATAGGTAGTTCATATGCTTAAAGCCTAGGAGCAAAGAAGAAAATATTCAAAGATTTAATGTTTTTTCACTATACATGCATAATCAATACAGCCCCCCCTAACACCAGAGTCCCTGACCCTGGGGCCATAAAATTCACAATTTTGGTAGAGGCACTCTTGCTCATCATAACTATGTACTTAGTTAGTTTATTTAATACCCAGGAGCAGAGAAGAAGATTTTCAAAGAATTCATGTATTTTCACTATATAATCAATAGAGCCCCACCCTAACACCAGAACCCCTGACCCTGGGGCCATAAAATTCACAATTTTGGTAGAGGCACTCTTGCTCATCATAACTATGTACTTAGTTAGTTTATTTAATACCCAGGAGCAGAGAAGAAGATTTTCAAAGGATTCATGTATCTTTACTATAAAATCAATAGAGCCCCACCCTAACACCAGAACCCCTGACCCTGGGGCCATAAAATTCACAATTTTAGTAGAGGCACTCTTGCTCATCATAACTATGTACTTAGTTAGTTTATTTAATACCCAGGAGCAGAGAAGAAGATTTTCAAAGGATTCATGCATCTTTACTATAAAATCAATAGAGCCCCACCCTAACACCAGAACCCCTGACCCTGGGGCCATAAAATTCACAATTTTGGTAGAGGCACTCTTGCTCATCATAACTTGTACTTATTTAGTTTATTTAATACCCAGGAGCAGAGAAGAAGATTTTCAAAGAATTCATGTATTTTCACTATATAATCAATAGAGCCCCACCCTAACACCAGAACCCCAGACCCTGGGTCCATAAAATTCACAATTTTGGTAGAGGCACTCTTGCTCATCATAACTATGTACTTAGTTAGTATATTTAATACCCAGGAGCAGAGAAGAAGATTTTCAAAGAATTCATGTATTTTCTCTATATAATCAATAGAGCCCTGCCCTTACACCAGAATCCCTGACCCTGGGGCCATAAAATTTACAATTTTAGTAGAGGCACTCTTGTTCATCATAACTATGTACTTAGTTAGTTTATTTAATACCCAGGAGAAGAGAAGAAGATTTTTAAAGAAATAATGCATTTTCACTATATACTTTTTTAGCCCCGTCCTAGCACAAGTACCCCTGACCCCAGGGCCATGAATTTCACAATTTTGGTAAAGGACTCAATGCTGATTACAATCATGCAAACAGTTTGACTGCTTGATGTCCAGGAGTAAAGAAGAAGATTTTTAAAGATTGCATTAATTTTAGTGGTTTTGGCCCCACCTGTAATATCAGGCCCCAGGGGGGCAAGAATCATGAAATTCATAATTTTTGTTCCCCTTCACCCATAGATGCTTTGCCAAATTTGGTTGAAATTGGTTCAGTGGTTGCAAGAAGTGTCTCTGAAAATGTTCAAAAGTTTACGAAAAAATCAGACGAACGACGTAAACGAACGAGTAAAACGATGTGAAAACAGATAGCAATAGGTCACCTGAGTGACTCAGGTGACCTAAAAAAAGAAAACATATTTTCTATCGAATCTTTTATCCACACATTTTTTGAAAATAATACAACAGTGTATGCCCCCATTTTACTTCACTATAAACATTAGCAACTTTACTTCACTATAAACATTAGCACATATTTATGCTGCATACAGTAAATGCCCTTAGGATAATATCATAAGTGGAGCCTCATTCGTCCGGACGCTTTGGTCCTACTCAATTTGTCCGGATATGTGAAGCGTCCGGATATTTGAATTACCAGTTAAACAAGACAAAATAACGTTAAATAAGAGGCCCAGGGGCCACAGCGCTCACCTGAGCACATCAGCTAGGAAAAAACACATCAGATCAGAACTGAAAGTTAATTTAAGTTACTCATCTTTTAACCCCCAAGGGGATCATAATTTGAAAAATTCTAGAATCTACATTACCTTTATGATTCCATACAAATATACTAATCCTGGCTTTGAAGTACTTGAAAAGAAGATTTTTAAAGATTTTTCCTATATATTCCTATGTAAAACTTTGATCGGCCATTTTGGCCCCGCCCTACCCCCGTGGGTCATGACTTGAACAAACTTGAATCTACTCTACCTGAGGATAATTTCACATGAGTTTCATCTTTCCTGTTTCAATGGTTCTTGAGAAGAAGATTTTTTAAGATTTTTCCTATATATTCCTATGTAAAACTTTGATCGGCTATTTTGGCCCCGCCCTACCCCCGGGGTCATGACTTGAACAAACTTGAATCTACACTACCTGAGGATGATTCCACATGAGTTTCATCTTTCCTGGCCCAGTGGTTCTTGAGAAGAAGATTTTTAAAGATTTTTCCTATATATTCCTATGTAAAACTTTGATTGGCCATTTTTGCCCCGCCCTACCCCCGGGGGTCATGACTTGAACAAACTTGAATCTACACTACCTGAGGATGATTCCACATGAGTTTCATCTTTCCTGTCTCAATGGTTCTTGAGAAGAAGATTTTTTAAGATTTTTCCTATATATTTTCTATGTAAAACTTTGATCGGCCATTTTGGCCCCGCCCTACAAACCCCGGGGGTCAAAAACTTGAACAAACTTGAATCTACACTACCTGAGGATGATTCCACATGAGTTTCATCTTTCCTGGCCCAGTGATTCTTGAGAAGAAGATTTTTAATGATTTTTCCTATATATTCCTATGTAAAACTACACCAAATTTATTTTAATCCGGATCCCCTGTAGGGGTCATGACTTGAACAAACTTGAATCTACACTACCTGAGGATGATTCCACATGAGTTTCATCTTTCCTGGCCCAGTGGTTCTTAGGAGAAGATTTTTTAAAAATGCCAATAATTTTTCTTAAATCAATTATCTACACCTTGGAAAACAAAAAATTTATTTTTTAAACAAACTTGAATCCCCTTCACCCAAGGATACTTTGTGCCAAGTTTAATTGAAATTGGCCCAGTTTTCTTGGAAAGAAGATGAAAATGTGAAAAGTTTACACAACGACAACGCCGACAACGACGACGACGACGACAACGCCGACAACGACAACGACAGACAACGGACAAATTGTGATCAGAAGCATTCTCACTTGAGCCTTATAACAAGTCAAAATTTAAAAATTCTGTTATGAGGAAAAAGTTGTCCGGATACTGAAGCATCCAGATATCTGGCTCCGGATATCTGAGGGTCCACTGTATATGTAATATTCTCCAATTGCCAGTTCACTTTAGTTTATCAAACAACTAGCCTACACAGAAGCTGATATTAACAGAATTAAAAGACTATAGAATCATGTCCAGCATGGACATGATTCTATAGAGCTCTAACAAATTGACCTTAAAACTGACCTTCTCAAACTCCAGTTTGATTGGTTTGATAAATTTCTCAGAGATCAGTTCGGCTGCCTCCTGTCCAAGCTTCATCGCCTCAGCGACAGTTTCCACACCAAATTTACACATTACAGAATCTGTATCTCCGTAGATCACCTAAACATTTCAGACAGAATGCAGCACACTGTTAGTTTCCATCACTATTAAATTTCACCTTTTATTAATCTTACTAAATGTATTTTGAAAATAATTTACAGTTCGATTACATATAGCAATAAATCAACTACACAATATTATATTCTTTATGCCATCAAACTTAAGAGTACACTTTAATGATAGTTGTTAAATTATTTGCTTCATTTTAACACAAAATGATTTCTGTTGTGGTACATAAAGATGCACGTACAATCCAAATATAATATTGTTTTTGTGTAAAGCAAAATGTGTGTTTGCAAGTGTTTTGTATGGGAAAAAATAGGGGTGGGTGCGTGGGTTGTATGTTACCTTTGCATCATGCTGATACCCGTTAGCCATCGTATAATGTTCCTCTACATAGGTCTTTGTTTGCTCTATCATCATTCTGCCAAAAGCTGTCACACTCTACAATAAAGTTGAACCATTACACTTTACCCTACACAGGTAAGCATTTAAAACATTTTGTAGAATATTTTAATTCTCCTTACTTTTCTACTAAGTTAAAATTTCTTTTTCCCTTCTTTTCAATATGCACCACAGTATAAGAAATGAATGGTTATCAAGCAAATTCTACACTCATCTCCTTGATTTTCAACATTGAGAAGTTACACTCAATATTCTTTATAGAATTCTGAAATTTTATTTAATAAGCTTGGCACTTTGTTTGCAGACCTTCTAAATCTGGAGGTATAATAAAGACTCACCTGTGAGATTTCCAGACAGGGTAATTTTCCCACTTGAGCCCCTGTAAACCCGTACACAGAGTTCGCACTTATCTTCAGAGCCAGTTGTCGACCGTCCAACACTTTCTTCTTAAACGGATCCGTTTCCTTTTTCAGATCAGCTTTTGCTCTAGAAAACATTTTCAAACATTTGAGTACAAATCTCTCCATTTTTGCTCCCCCCCTCTCTCTCATATTACTTGACAAAAAAAAGACACAAATTTCTAAAATGGACCACAATTAACATATCCCAGTGACAGTATATTGCATATGAGGTTATCAATGTCACCTCGTCAAGTTTTTATTAAATTATATGGTAGTCAGGAACTCACTTTTTCCTAGCAGACAGCAGATGCTCCAGGATCTCAGGAAGTAGACCTTTTCTGTACTGAGATTTGATGAAGTAGTTTCCTGAGGGTGTCTTTATGTACTGATCTGGGGTTAATCTGTAAAAAAAATGACAAAATTTCTGGCTATTTACACTTTAGATCTCAAAAAGGAAAATTACATACAGTCAAGTCTTGTTATATTGAAATCGAAGGGAAACCAGGAAAACTTTGAGATATCCAAAGATTCCAGATAAAGGGTAAAAAGAGGTTAAGATTTCCAAATGACTTTAACATAGCAATTGTCTTCAAGATTTCAGTGTTTTAGATACCAAACTTAAACTGTATCCTATTCCAATTTCTGGATGGTATGACATACCTGTAAAGTTGTTAATCATTATCTGTACTCACCCCTCCTTCTGTATGGAGTGTTGACTAAGCAGTGTGGTATAACACAGATTGTGTGCCATCATGATAGAGGGGTACAGGGAGGAGAAATCCAGGGTTGCTATGGGGATGTCATAGTAACCTTTGACTGGTTCTATGACAGTGGCTCCCTCGTATTCGTCACCAGTCTCTACTTTGTGGGTCGGTAACAAGAGATCCTGCTCTTTAGCCTAATAAGTAATAAACAGGTTAACATCTTTGTACTCCTCTGTATAGTGCAGACACAAATTTAATGTCAATCATGTTTTGTTATAATTAACTAAATTTCAATGTTATATGGTTAGACTCAAGGTCAGTCCAACTTTCAATTATTTTACAATTTATCCAATACAAAAATCCAAAAATATATTACCTTTCTCAGCAACTGTGACACAACCTTGACCTGCTGACCTCTGGACAATAGATATGGCAGTGGGACTCCTGTGACCCTGGCCATTTCCATGTAGTTGATGACACACATCAGTTTGTCTAGGAGCCTCAGAGGAAGAATAGCATCTTTCAGGCAGTATACGGCTAAACGACGACGAGTTTGGTCATTACCATTCTGTCAACAGATTAATCTATATATTTCTGTTCTCTAAGAATTGTGTTTTCTTTTATAAAATCATAATGATGTATTTTTCTTCTACACAGAACATGAAAAAAAATTCTTTCATTAACTTAGTTGTGATATGTTACATACTTGCATCATGAAAGCATCAAAATCATTCACATTAATTTAAAAGTCCAAATACCATAATTTACGGAATACAGGTCGATACTTTTTTTCTCAGAATCGCTAGGGTCGTCCAATATACAGAATTCGACCTGTTTAAGGCTTGAATTTACGAAAAATGCCCCAAATAAGTCAAATTTACGTTAATTTCAAAGCAAATTTGTGCCACTTTCGTAACTTTTTTGATTATTATACGCAAAAAAATTATTGCTCCGGTAAACAATAAAATATTTATTCTATAGCTTTCTAACAAAATAAATTCCATTAAATATTCGTTGATGACAAAGGAAAAAAAAACATTGCTTCACCTAGTAAATAATTCCTCCGGTTTAAAAATTGTGTGAAACTACGGCGGCATTGAACAGGCAAGTTTGAGAAAAAAATAAGTAGAAAAACAATTCAAAGAAGTTTTAACTACATTTACATACAACTTTATTTAAATGCTGACCTCACTAAAATACCAGTTTATTTTCTTGATACGTTCATGTCACGGAATTACCACCGTAATTTTAGAGGTTTACCTGTTCTGATACATTATATCTGCGTAAGAATCTCTAGAAAATAGAGAAACAAAGCCTCGCCCTATATAGTAAGTTCGTCCTATCTAAGGATTTTTCAAAAATTAAGCCTAAAAATGAGCCTTTCGACCTATATACCCCATCGACCTGTAATCCAAAAATTACGGTAAAATATATATTGTACACTTTTGTCAATGTGCATTTAAAGTAGTTCACCTATTTTAAAAGCCTACTTCAACTTATGTATAAAAAAAATATCATTTTATGATAAGAAAATTTTCAATCAATTTTCATTATCACTATGACCCTGATAGTTACATAAGTTCTTTCCCCCATCCCCTCCCTTGCCTCTTGTTTACTCCATCCTTTTTATTGTGACTTTGACCTTACACAGTTATC
>NW_026932780.1:0-5271 GCF_032062105.1 Saccostrea cuccullata
TAATCGATTATATGAAAATTTTAAATACAGTTGCAGAACTACAGATACTAATCATTAAAATAAGAAAAGTTTCATGACGAACGTTTAAGGGACCAGAGAGAACACTCTCAAAAATTTGTCGCTTTTTACAGGTTTCCATGGCAACGGTAGACATATTGGAACTGAACGACCTCACTGCACAACTACAACCAGTGATCGTCCTTTAAGGAAAGTTTCAGGAAGATTGTGTCCAGCCATCTCCGAGAAACAGCCTGGATAAAAAAAACATGCGTACAATATCAATATGTCGTCCCCAACTTCGTCGGGGCGACATAATAATGCAAAACAGAGTAAAAACAATATGTTCCCCAACTTCGTTTGGGGAACATAATTAATTTCAATCGTTCCATTGAGTGATATTTAGATTGAAAAGGGTTTAGAATTCCCATTTCAAAAACATGTATCTGATTCCGCACAATTATAATCGAACTGTAGAATATTTAAGCAACAAGTTATGTTGACAATATGCCACAAAATGTGCAAGAATATCTTCCGACATGGGTGGACATTTAACATCATAAACAACACCATGTATTGAAAGGGAAATGTTTGTACGTCTCAAAACCTTGTCTGCATGTTGATGACTTTCTTCACAGAATTGTTCATCAGTTTTCAACACTTGTCCCAGTTCCCAGATTACTTCTAATACCGATGTGCAGACCATCGAAGTTTCTTCTGCTTGAGGAGCAGCTTTTGCCTGAAATTTTCCAGCTGTAAGCGAGACAAAGAGTAGGCTATAATGTTTAAATTACAAATACGTGTTCACTATAAATGTCAAAGTTATAGAGAGCAGCACAAACGCAACGAGTTCTCATCAAAGATGATATTTTTAAATCTGAGGATCGACGTTTTCGGATAATATCTACAACTGCAGCATTATCACAATGGAAAAGAATCCTTTTTCCTTTCCAGTCCTTCCCCCATAGAATAGCTGCGACTGCATAAGGATATAATTCAAGAAAAGCCATGGACGGAGATTGTTTATGAGTATTAGTTCTTTTGACCACTGTTCTCAAACCATTTTCCTCTGTAATATTCCGAATTCAATAACTGTTTTTTTTTTTTTGCAATCCACAAATGGCTTGTGACAAGTGATCAAATATTTTCGGTGAAGTTCAACTTCCAAATGGTAGTCTAACGAAAGAGAAACAAATTTTTCCATTTCACATAACAGGCGAGAATCTTGGAGCCACTGGTATCAAAGCATCACATATGTCTGTTTTGCACATGATACCGCCTTTTCCAAATTCTTTAAGGTTTCGTCAAGGTTACAATGTCAAAACATTTTTTTTAATAGCTCCAAAACTATGTGTGGTATAAAGTCATAACGTTTACAGTTTATAAATATATTAATGATTAATAGATGGAAAGTATCACTTGATAACAAATATTTTTAAAAAAGATATTTTTTGAGAAAAAGTGTATCAGAAAATGTGCTTTTAAAGAAAAATGCACCTGCTTAATTCTGTCCTTTTTGTGAAAACCAACATTGTAGAAATAATATATGTTTATCATTGAAGGGCAAGTTGGGCGTGAATGGTCTCTGAAAGGCTGTTATTGAAAGCATGACATGTATAAAACAAGACCCCTATAGAATCGGCCATTTGCAATGTACTTTCACTTTCAAGTGTTGACATTTGGACAAAATAAACAGGGAAAACAACTTTCCAGAGGCTATCCAAGTCCAACTTGCCCTTCATTGATAAACATATTTTGTTTCTGCAATGATGGTTTTCACTAAGAGCATGGAATTAACTATGTGTATTTTTTTGAAAATATATGCATTTTTAAGAAGAATTTTTCTCAATTAATATTATTCCAAGTATTTTTTTTTATAAAGTGATTCTTTGTATCTGTTAATCAATGAAAAACTTATAAACTGTAAATGTTTCAGCTTTATACCTCACATAGTTTTGGGGCTATTGTAAAAATAAATTTTTGGACATGTTGACCTTTGACGAAACCTTAAGTCTTGTTATTGCATCATCGATTCTAAACATATTTCAAAGAACATTTGCCTTTGTCAATCAATTTATTTACACTGTCAACCTCCTCATTATCATGTGGTGAAGATAAATCCAAAATAAGATGTTTCTTTCCATAGTATTTACCCATAGCCAGACCTAACGGACTTACATGTACTCTGTATTTTTAAATTCAGTGTTTAGAAAGGTCCTTCCACAAATCCTTTCTAAACTTCTGTCTTTAAAAGTTCGTCAACAATATCTGGTTTTTTTCTAGCTGACTATAAAATCCTACACTCATATGAATAATCTAGACTTATACTATCATCCATAAATATATCGATTCCATCACTTAGTCCACTAATTAAATAATCAACAAAGTTCCTGTCTTGATGATTACGTAATTCAAACTCTATCTATATTTACTAGTGTAGTGGCTTTAAATTCACCCAGTTCTTTCCTTCCTGGTCACTATTGAGCCTTTTGTTTCTTTGTTTTATCATCTTGCATCACAGTGGATATGTTTTTATCGGAGTATAAACTAGGACACTTCTGTTTCCAATGCGATGTAGACAAACATTGTGAACATACATGTGCTCTTCTGCAGTAAGACACTGAACATCGGTTGAATTTGTTATTATTGCATACGCAGGTAAGTTAAGGAAGCATACTAGTCATTTTTCGGGAAATTTATACTTTTTAAAGAAAATTACGTTTGAAAATTACGTTTGATAATTTACCAAAACTGCTGATAAACGTAAACTATTATTATTTATTGCATAAAGATAAAAGGGTGTATAACGCAACGCCGTGCACCACCACCACGGCATCACGTGACTTCTATTAGTAGCGAAATTTTCCTTAATAAAAAAGCTAACAGAACAACAATACGCTGGAGTTTAGTAATTTTTTTGAGTAAATAATATAGGTGAAAAACATCTATTTTGCCTAAAAAGTGCTGCTATAATCCCACTATCCTGTCAGTAAAATAATTATTCCACACATTCGCACGAAACCTTACCCGATATTTTGAATTTTATACATATGAACCGAGATTTTTCGTAAAACCATGCTTAACTGGGGATTTTAGGAGCACTTTCCAAGTATTTTTTGAGGCAAACTTTCCATCTGTGCAAATCTTATGTTTTGAAATGTACAGCTTATTGTTGTTCTGTTGCATTGTTTTTGTCACATATGACAAAGGAAAGGCCGACCGGGATACTATGTAGCTGACTGTCTTCGACAGAGAATATAATCCATGAAAATAAATTAACATACCTGTTTTATTAACTGAACTCCATAGGTATTTCACAAAATATTGACGATATTTGCTTTTAAACTCCATTTTACGTATCTTTGTACATGCCGTCTTAGCCAAATTCTCTTTACACGACATGAAAATTCCAAAGTTACATGACGTCATCGGTGGAAGATTTTAATCAAAATGACAAAATACAGCATAACAAAATAAAAGCATTTCATTGTTGTAAATGTTTACACGTTTCTATTCTTTTTTAAGTTAAATTGCATCTCTAAATACCAATATTACGAAAATTTGTGTTCTAGAATTGACGTCATCTCGCCTACTATGACGTCATTATGTAGTACTGATGTAGTCAAGGAGAATATTTTGCATGCTTCTTTATCCCCCCTGCGTATTTGTCTATCTTCATGAAACGTGATATTGCGATCATACTTGTCTTTCCTCTGATAACTGCGTTCGGGCTTTCTTTGTCATCAATTCTCAACACTTAAAACATTGCTGTGACGTCAAGCCTTTGTTCTTGCAGTCTAAAAATTTACCTTTTTCCCGTCCATAATAATAATTACCAGTCTGATAATATATTATCGGACGGCAATGATAACAAAATCGGACGGTATTTAAAAAAAAAAAAGAAAGTGAAATTAAGGTTAAACATGTCCAAACCCCTAATAAAAATGTTAGAAAAAATATTCATGGAAACCAAACGCAAAAAATTTAAGTTGATCACAATACAAAATAGCAAATCCATGAAAAGAAATCCGATTTTAAACCTTCCACAACATTAATTTTCATTCTTTAAAAGAATTTTTGATTCAGCACTTTGAATAAGCAATTTAAATATTTCTGAAAAAAGATTCTGCAATCTCCTTTTATGTTTGTTCCCCGATGGCCACACTTTCAAAATTTAGAATTTCCATTATCGAAGCTAAAAATTCAGCTAGGGTAAAAATCTGCATTTTACTAGCCATGGTGATGGTTAAAACATCACCAAAAATTATGTAGTATCAATGTCAATTTATGCACATCATAAATAAAAATGTTACCCCAAAAAACTTTCACCATCGTAACCCGTCCCGCTAAACAAACGACTGTCATTGAAAAGGTCGAGGAAACTATTTTCTGTGACGTCGGAATAAATTTACATGTTAAGGGGGAACCAACGTGACTGACAAATCGACCAATCAGCTCAATAGTTGCATTTGGGGTACTACAAAAATACCACACGTGTGTTTTAAAAAACCAATATTTTAAATCACTCTCGGAAAAACGTGATGCATTTTTCCAAGCATTTTAACACTTAATACGCTATGAACATCATTATCTACTAATTCCATGCTCACATTTATATACAAATGATTTACAATGATTAAAATTAGGGTTTTCTCATCCGTACAAATCCGTTTGTTGACAGTTTTCCCCCCTTTCTGTGCTGTGCTTTCAGTGAAAAGTCAATTTAACTCATTCCTTGGTTCAAAAAACAATCAACTCTGAGGTGTGTCACGTATTGACATTGTTTACAACGTTACAACTTCGAAATACATGCTAGTCACGTTTTATGATCAATATGCAAATGGGTTTATATGACAGGTAAATTAAAAAAGTGCAACTTAAGTGTTTTTTGGGGTTTTTTTTTTTTTATAAAATGATACTTTTAATTTCTAGTAACAAATAACTGAGCAACAACTAATTTAACCAGTTACATGGCAAATTAACGAATATCGAGTTAAACAATTCGAATCTTATTTACCTGTGAAGACTTTGTGAGCGGTATTTCAAAGTACAATTTAACAAGGAAAACTGACTTTATTTGTTAATGTGAGCATGGGAAAATTTTTTTAGTACAAAATCTTTGATTTTTCTAAACAAATTTCAAAAAAAAAATTAGCTGACTTTCCTGCAGTCATTTGAAATCGCGTCCTAAATTTCCCTGACCCACGTGTTTGTAGTAAAAATAAAAATGTAGTAACCATATGCTTTTCGGCTCATTCACTGGATTGGACTATT
>NW_026932781.1:0-52163 GCF_032062105.1 Saccostrea cuccullata
CATATCTGGTGTTCATATTCGGGTTGTAAGCTAATGAAGTGATGGTTGATCGATTGACCCCTCAACCCTTCCCGAACCCGGAAGTTAAAGGGTCAACCCTGAGTTAACCCTGATTTTTAGGGTCCATTCAGGGTTATCCCTTTAAACTTCATATCTGGTGTTCATATTTGGGTTGTGAGCTAAGTTGTCGATGTTCAATCCAAAAAACCCTCAACCCTTCCCGAACCCGGAAGTTAAAGGGTCAACCCTGAGTTAACCCTGATTTTCAGGGTTTATGCAGGGTTATCCCTTTAAACTTTATAGTTAGTGTTCATATTCGGGTTGTAACTTAAGGAGATGATGTTCAATTGAATGAACCCTCAACCCTGGCCCAACCCGGAAGTTAAAGGGTTTACCCTGAGTTAACTCTGATTTTCAGGGTTTATTTAGGGTTATCCCTTCAAACTTCATATCTGGCGTTTATATTCGGGTTGTGAGTTAAGATGATGATGTTCAATCGAATGAACCCTCAACCCTACCCCAACCCGGAAGTTAAAGGGTTAACCCTGAGTTAACCCTGATTTTCAGGGTTGAACCAGGGTTATCCTTTTAAAGTTCATATCTGGTGTTCATATTAGGGTTGTAAGTTAAGGAGATGATGATTAATGGATTGAACCCTCAACCCTTCCCAAAACCGGAAGTTAAGGGGACAACCCTGAGTTAACCCTGATTTTCAGGGTTGAACCAGGGTTATCCCTCTAAACTTCATATCTGATGTTCATCTACGGGTTGTAAGTTAAGGAGAAGTTAAAGGGTCAACCCTGAGTTTACCCTGATTTTTAGGGTCCTTCGACGGTTATTCCTTTAAACTTCATATCTGGTGTTTATATTTGGGTTGTTATATAAGTAGATATAAGTAGATGATGTTTAATAGAATGAACCTCAAGCCTTCCCGAACCCAGAATTTAAATGGATGAGTCCGAGTTTACCCTTTCTTGAAGTCTTCGTCCAGTTTTATCTCCTTAAACCTCATATGTCTTGTTCTGATTGGGGTTGAATGATAGTTATACCAAGTCCATTTGCATGAGTTTTTAAATCTATCCAAATGCGGAAGTGTAAGGAATAACCTTGATGTAGCCCTTTTTTCAGTCTTCGTTTTCTTGTTAATATTTTGTTCATCATTCTTAACTTCATATGTATCGTTAATATTCTAAAGTCATAATAATAGATAATGTTCAATTAATTGAGCCCTAAGAAATGTTAAATCCTTATGTTTTCAGATGTCTTATGTCTTGATATCTGCTTATTGTAATTGATTTTTAATATAATTAATTATCATACCAATTCTGCCCAGAGGCATGAAGTTCAAATTGTCATACAGAGTAAACCCTTATTGTAGAATTTATTCAGGTAATTTACTATCACATAATATCTGGAAAAAGAATTTTTTGACCCAATTTAACAGAAAAGTCAATGCAACCTAAAAAATCAGAATTAAATTGTAATCCGAATATTTAATTCATGCACCTTTGCATTTTTGGGGGGTTAAAAATAAACAACTGTTTCATATAAAAATCATTTATTTATTTATTTTTCAATCTGTGCTATGATCATTTTTTTAATATTCCTTATTAAAAAGTACACAGCAAAACATGCAATTCAGTGATTATCTTACAAACTTGCTGTCAAATGACAGAATGATCTGACAAAATACGAGAAAAATATCAATTAAGTCCATAATACAAGAATTGAAACGATTCACATTTATTTATATCAATTTAAGCCATTAATTTTTAACCTTGTCATTAAACAACCCATCATGAATTACAGACTTTCACATATAATTGTGAAATAATAATAATGAAAACTTAGAAGAATTCTTTTCACAATTAACGCTTCTCAATTTTGCCAATGTTCATTTTAGACTATCTCCCACCAGCTCTTCAAGTTCCTTCTGGAGTCTTGCTTTCTCTCTTTGCGCTCTTTTCTTCTTCACGATATTTTTCACCTTCTCTTGTAAATAGAGTGCAAAATCGCCCTTAATGTCCGGCTTCCACTCTGGGGCCCAAATTCTATCCCGCACTCCCTCCTCGATCAGTTTTTGGATATCCACCAATTTTGCTATTTAACACGAAATAACAGTTAACTTTTTCAAAATACTTTATAACAAGGGAATTATTCAAAAACGTCAGCCAACACAATCATTTTTATTCTCATTAATTAATATCCTTTCCCGTTAATCTACAGAGAATATGTTATACTTACTTGGTGTATTTGTCTCCTGCACCCCTACCCAATAATGGATATATGCAAGCTGAAGTTGGCTGACTTTCTCTTTCTCTGGACGGTAGGTGATGCCCTCTAATACTTCCTCGACTTTCTCTCGCATGTCTTCTTTCAAATCATCCACCGACAAGGCAACTTCTTCTTCTTCCTCCTCCTCCTCACTCTCCTCTTCTATTAACTTTCTTTTAACTCCCTTTCCGGACTCAACTTCACTTTCTAGGGTCTCCACCCTGACTTTAACTTCTTTCAATTCATTACTAAACTTTACCATAGTCTCCATAACGAATTCTCGCAAACCTTCATACTTTGCGTCGTTTTCATCTATCAAAATGAAAATGGTATGTGAAGTTAAAATATGCTTGCTATAGAAAATATCTTTCCAGAAACATGTAAACTACAATACCTTCTGATAGATTTCCTTTCTCCATACTTCTTTTACAAGACGAATGACAAATCTGTAATACAAGTGAACATCGCAAAATAATTGGAAAAACAAATTTGTGGGAAGATATTATAATTTCATAAAACCAAAACATACTAATCTTATGTATAATAGGAGTTTTATTGTCTTATCTTTGAAGGTCTATACATACTCAATAATTACACCTTCATTCACAAATAACTATTTATTTGAAGCTGCTCAGAGAGAACCAAATACTAAATTTTGCAGCCCATAAAAATTAATTCTTACCTCTAAGAATTGCTTTCAATTTAAAGGATCCTAATTCTTGTACGGAAATAGCCGTCCACACTATAGGAGTGACAAGGTACAAATGACTGCAGCTAGCTGTGTCAACGTTAGCGCGCGCTCTGAGTGATGGGAAAGCGCACTTCACACCCCTTTGTGTATTGTGAATTCACAAGCTCAGCGTTCTTAGGTAAGTGTTTGCAGCTGTCAAATTCTAGAGTCCAGTCTTGTCCTGTAATGCATTTAGAGTTAGGGAAAACATATTATGGTGAACGTTCTAAAATATAAAACAATTTTTGTAAAACGAACAACACTTTTGACATAGGTTTTTTTGTGTGTTATTTATTTATGCTTTATTCGCAGACAAAGACTTATTCCTGCGAATTTAAACCTTCTGATAAAATATAAAATGCGTTCAACAATTCAGCGTATTCTCTCTAGGGGAATTTAACGGATTTTGTGATTTTGTGAAAATATGATCCCGATAAAATAATCATTCCTTGGGGTAAATGGATGTTCTTAATCACTTCCTTGGGTTACTTTACTAAAAATTGTTATTTTCTTTCTAAATAGATATTTGGAATCAGCTTCGACAGAATATATTATGTTATGCAGTTTTCAATTTTATTAATTAAGAAACATGACTTAAGTAACTTTTCGATAAATGTTTAATATGTAAATATAAGTCAAAAGGTTCTGAATCGGATTTAACGCAAAATTATGTAATCTGATACGAAATAAATTGGAAAAACTCTCATGACCTTTATTAATTTCATATGTAGACATTGCAAATATTCATAACATCAGACATTTCATCAGTAATAAATTATTATAGGTCAACAACTGTTAAATGTTAAAAAAAACAATTCATAAATGTTTTTTTTTTGTATCATCTCCAATTATCTCTCTAACTCCTACATTTCCGTCCAAAACTGTTATATCTTCTGACTTGAGAAAGTTTATAAAAGCGTCAAAACATTTCGGTGTGTTTAAATGTGCTTATTTATTTGAAACTCTCTTCAGTTTTGTTTCGAAAGCCCTGAACGTACGGAAAGGAATATTTGATTTTAAACACTGTAATTTAAAGTGTTCGTATTTTTGGTGAACGCTTATCTTCTCCAAGCTTTGAGCATGCAGGAATTCCAGCTCTTGTGCCGACCAGGGAGCTTTATAAGATGTGGAAATCGGGTAGCAGGAGGAAGTTCTCCGAAGTCCTATGTTTTTATCAAAAAGAATGGGGTCATCATCGCGATCACCATATTCATCAGTGACATTTCCAGGTAGTTCTGCGACTTCCTGTTCTGTTTCCTTTCTCTCGTCCTTTTTGTTAGTTTTCTGTTCTTCTCCTGTCAATATTTCCAGTTTATGTGGGATTGTAAAGTGCAAGCGATTCAACTGCAAATTGCGGAATCTAAAATTGGCCAATTGTAACTTGGACAAAATCTCTAATGCAATCAACTTGTTCTTGTGTAAGGGTAGATCAGTCATAAGAACCACTAGCCTGTCATATTCAACGAAATGGCCCTGCATCAAAAGAGCAATACAGCTTATGAACGTCATTGTTATCACTGTTTGATCTCTCTTTTCAACTTTCGAAGACACATTGATACCCAGGGAAGTATCTTTGGTGTTTTCTTTATTTTGCTTGGATACACAAGGCCCCGTTTTTCGAGTTCACCTTTAACTAGATCAGATATTGTAATTAGTGTAGCTTCGGTGATATCTGTCGATTCTTTGTCATACACAACCGCCCAAAACTTGTCCTTAAAGGACCAAGTAAGGGTCATGTTTCCATGTTTGTCGTATGTGGTCACCGCGGGAAAATGTTTAAGCTCCAGTTCCAGTAATCCGGCCTCTATGATCTCTGCCAATGGAAGGTTACTTTTATCCAAAAGTAAGTTCAAGCTGGGAAAAACCATTTGGGCATTAGTTCTCCTGTTTGTTGTTAGCAGTTTTACTAGCGACTTGAGGGTTACAGCTCCTACTGTATTAAAAGTGGTCTTACAGGACTTCATCTGTCTTAGGAAATCTTCAAACAGAACATAACTAGCCATCTTGCCAGTTTCGTGCAAGTCATGTAGTAAGGCAACGACCAGATGTCTACCAATAACTCCGTAGCTGCCATCCAAGTGATCGTGTAATCCCACTGATCGTGTTATCATCTTACTTATAGCCTCAGATGTTGTCCATATTTCTGGTGGTGGAATACTATATTCGTTTTGCATACAGGTTGAGTACACTTCTAAAGATAGGAATCCAAAGTGGTCACTCACACTCCGACTGGGTCCAAGAGCGCCGGGTCCCAGATTTATTGAGTATGTTGTGCTCCTTCCACAAAGTGGTTTTCCCCACAACATTTTTTCTGAGGCTAGTTCTAACTGGTAGGATTGCCAGGTAGCAAGCACATTTCCTGTTTTCTGATACTCGTTCAAAAGTTCCTGAAGTTCCTTGCAAATCCATAAGCCCAAATGTCTAATGCATGTGAGAATTTGACTGGGAAAAGGCACCAACATAGGACAACTTTCTAACAGAAATTCAAGATTTGTTATATCAATAAAATCCAAGGCATGCAAATGGTCTGCAACAGAATCCTGTGAGACGACAAATTCTATCCTACATGCACTTTTCCTCAGCAATGTCCAGTTACTTTGTAATGTTGATATATAATGCTCTGCGTCACGTAGAAATGCTTCCGCTGTCGATCGTGGGAAACACATACCCCCAACAATGCAGCCAGACACTGGATGATATCGTCCATTTGGTTGCCGGTGTGGAATGTCAGCATAAAGCTGTACAAATTGAACATCTTGTGGAAAACGACAAATCTTCATCAAACAATCTTTAACATCCATTGCTCTGCCATCTAAATTGCTCTGATAATTACCGCAGTCTGTGAACGATAAGCAGCTACTTAGTGTTCCTCTGTGGCCAATAACTTGTTCCAAACCTACTGTGGACCAAAGCAGATCAACGTCTTCACTGTCTGACAAAATGTTTCCGGCAACATGAATAGTTGTACGCAGTATTAATTCAGTAAAGAAATCTGACAAGGATAGCCCACATGTCATTTTTTCACCAAATCTGAAGCAAAATATGATTGGTCTTAAAAATCCACTTTGAGGCAGTTCGTCTAAAGATGTTTGCAATGCTTCGAGTATGGGACAACAGTCATCAGGTAAAATGAACATTTTTCGAGCGTCATTAATGTCATTCTTTTGCAGAGTTCTCGTTGCCTCCCCCCTCAAGGCAAGTGTCATTAGTGAAGTTTTAAAACTTTCCCTCAGCTGGAAAAAGGTGGCTAAGGTTTGTTGTCTTACTTGCTGCTTTGATAACGCAACTGAATGGATTTGGTGCACAGGAATTAATCCTATCCAACATTCCCATCCCCTCTCATAGAATAATTGAAAGCCTAGGCTGTTTGAAAATGTCATGAGTTCGCTTTTACTATACTGTGGTAATTTTATATGCTTTTTCAAAACGCTTCTAACATTCCGTAAACTGGCATGATCGTGGGGAAACAGAGTAATATGTCTCACTGGCATTCTAATTGCTGTCAAAGATTTTAATTCCAAAACGCATCCATCAATATCGAATGAATATCTCAACCATACTTCTCTGTCTACTTCATCGACTGTCAAACATCTTCCATAAATTCGTTCATCCCTTCTTAAAAAGAGTTGAGGTGTTTCAGATAAAGAATTGTATAGCTTTGCTAAATTAAAGTTCTCTTGCACGGTTTCAGAAAAAGTTTGTACACTTTCATCAACGTCCATCTGAAATTAGAAAAACATTGTTTTTAGAATGGTACTCTTTGCAAAAGATGTAAAATCCAGAAAAAATTCATGTGCTGAAAATTATACTAACAATATCAAAAAATCCTGCATAAAAATAACCCTGGGTTAAACCCGTGTATATTCTGGGTTAGACTTGGGTTTATCCTGGGTTAAACCCGGGTATATCCTGGATTATACCTGGGTTATACCCAGGTATATCCTGGGTTATACCTGGGTATATCTCGGGTTATACCCGGGTTAATCCTGGGTTATACCCGGGTTTATCCTGGGTTATACCCGAGTATATCTTGGGTTATATCTTGGGTTATACCCGGGTTTATCCAGGGTTAAACCCAGGTATATCTCGGGTTATACCCGGGTTAATCCTGGGTTATACCCGGGTTATACCCGGGTTTATCCTGGGTTATACCCGGGTATATCTTGGGTTATACCCGGGTTTATCCTGGGTTAAACCCAGGTATATCTTGGGTTAAACCCGGGTATACCTGGGGTTAAACCCGGGTATACCTAGGGTATACCCGGGTTCAACCCGGGTATACCAAGGGTATACCTGGGTATACCACTGGTGTTCATACCCAGCATGATTTTAATTTTAATCAATGACCTTAATTTCAATCAATATGCTCTTATTGTATAATTAAAAGGAATATATCATAATTACTTATTGAAAATACACTTTTATTTACCAGGTATAACTGAAAAATACAAAAAATATACATAAACTTTGTCCTTTTAAACACAAATAATTCAATATACTTTCGTAAATTTTGAATGCTAAAATAAGGCAAAGTTATGCATAACTTCTAAAAAAAGATGTCGTTGTTTTCTCAAAAAACACATAATAATTAGCAATTAAAAAAAATCAATTGAAATATTACCTTAGATTAAGAAAATCACCCATTAAATACACCACAGTATATAAGCGTCTGAATCGAAAGAAATCCAGCAACAAAATACCTACTTTCACAATAAAATGATTGACAATCACGTGATAAAATAGGCGGAGTTCCGCATTCCCGCACCCGCATCACGTCAAAGTGCCTATACCCTAACCCTAACCCTAACCCTAACCCTAACCCTAACCCTAACCCTAACCCTAACCCTAACCCTAACCCTAACCCTAACCCTAACCCTAACCCTAACCCTAACCCTAACCCTAACCCTAACCCTAACCCTAACCCTCACCTTACCATAACCCTAACCCTAACCCTAACCCTAACCCTAACCCTAACCCTAACCCTAACCCTAACCCTAACCCTAACCCTAACCCAACCCTGAGTTAACCCTCATTTTCAGGGTTTATGCAGGGTTATCCCTTTAAACTTCATATCTGGTGTTCATATTCGGGTTGTAAGCTAAGTAGGAACCCTAACCCTAACCCTAACCCTAACCCTAACCCTAACCCTAACTCTAACCCTAACCCTTATTTTCATGGTTTCTGCAGGGTTATCACTTTAAACTTCATATCTGGTGTTCATATTCGGGTTGTAAGCTAACGAGTGATGTTCAATCGAATGAACCCTCAACCCTGCCCGAACCCGGAAGTTAAAGAGTCAACCCTGAGTTAACCCTGATTTTCAGGGTTGTTGCAGGGTTATCCCTTTAAACTTCATATCTGGTGTTCATATTCGGGTTATAAGCTAAGGAGGTGATGTTCAATCCAGAAACCCCTCAACCCTGCCCGAACCCGGAAGTTAAAGGGTCAACCCTGAGTTAACCCTCATTTTCAGGGTTTATGCAGGGTTATCCCTTTAAACTTCATATCTGGTGTTCATATTCGGGTTGTAAGCTAAGTAGGTAATGTTCAATCCAAAAAACCCTCAACCCTTCCCGAACCCGGAAGTTAAAGGGTCAACCCTGAGTTAACCCTGATTTTCAGGGGTTATGCAGGGTTATCCCTTTAAACTTTAAACCCTGATTTTTAGGGTTTATTCAGGGTTATCCCTTTAAACTTCATATGGTTCAATCCAAACAACCCTCAACCCTTCCCGAACCCGGAAGTTAAAGGGTCAAACCTGAGTTAACCCTGATTTTCAGGGTTTATGCAGGGTTATCCCTTTAAACTTCATATCTGGTGTTCATATTTGGGTTGTAAGCTAAGTAGGTGATGGTTGATCGATTGACCCCTCAACCCTTCCCGAACCCGGAAGTTAAAGGGTCAACCCTGAGTTAACCCTGATTTTCAGGGTTTCTGCAGGGTTATCCCTTTAAACTTCATATCTGGTGTTCATATTCGGGTTGTAAGCTTAGTACGTGATTGTTGATAGATTGACCCCTCAACCCTTCCCGAACCCGGAAGTTAAAGGGTCAACCCTGAGTTAACCCTGATTTTCAGGGTTTATGCAGGGTTATCCCTTTAAACTTCATATCTGGTGTTCATATTCGGGTTGTAAGCTAAGTAGGTGATGGGTTGTCAAGAACCCGGAAGTTAAAGGGTCAACCCTGAGTTAACCCTGATTTTCAGGGTTCAGGGTTATCCCTTTAAACTTCAATCTGGTGTTCATACGGGTTGTAAGCCTCAACCCTTCCCGAACCCGGAAGTTAAAGGGTCAACCCTGAGTTAACCCTGATTTTCAGGGTTTATGCAGGGTTATCCCTTTAAACTTCATATCTGGTGTTCATATTCGGGTTGTAAGCTAAGTAGGTGATGTTGATCAAAAAACCCTCAACCCTTCCCGAACCCGGAAGTTAAAGGCTCAACCCTGAGTTAACCCTGATTTTTAAGGTCCATTCAGGGTTATCCCTTTAAACTTCATATCTGGTGTTCATATTTGGGTTGTAAGCTAAGTAGGTGATGGTTGGTCGATTGACCTCTCAACCCTGCCCGAACCCGGAAGTTAAAGGGTCAACCCTGAGTTAACCCTGATTTTCAGGGTTTATGCAGGGTTATCCCTTTAAACTTCATATCTGGGTTATCCCTTTAAACTTCATATCAATGGTGTTCATATTCGGGTTGTAAGCTAAGTAGGTAAGTATCCCTTTAAACTTCATATCTGGTGTTCATATTCGGGTTGTAAGTTAAGTAGAGGATGCTTAATTGATTGACCCCTCAACCCTTGCCGAACCCGGAAGTTAAAGGGTCAACCCTGAGTTAACCCTGATTTTCAGGGTTTATGCAGGGTTATCCCTTTAAACTTCATATCTGGTGTTCATATTCGGGTTGTAAGTTAAGTAGGTGATGGTTGTGACCCTCAACCCTGCCCGAACCCGGAAGTTAAAGGGTCAACCCTGAGTTAACCCTGATTTTCAGGGTTTATGCAGGGTTATCCCTTTAAACTTCATATCTGGTGTTCATATTCGGGTTGTAAGCTAAGTAGGTGATGGTTGATCGATTGACCCCTCAACCCTTCCCGAACCCGGAAGTTAAAGGGTCAACCCTGAGTTAACCCTGATTTTTAGGGTCCATTCAGGGTTATCCCTTTAAACTTCATATCTGGTGTTCATATTCGGGTTGTAAGCTAAGTAGGGGATGGTTGATCGATTGATTCCTCAACCCTTCCCGAACCCGGAAGTTAAAGGGTCAACCCTGAGTTAACCCTGATTGTCAGGGTTTATGCTGGGTTATCCCTTTAAACTTCATAGCTAGTGTTCATATTCGGGTTGTAACTTAAGGAGATGATGTTCAATCGAATGAACCCTCAACCCTGCCCGAACCCGGAAGTTAAAGGGTCAACCCTGAGTTAACCCTGATTTTCAGGGTTTATGCAGGGTTATCCCTTTAAACTTCATATCTGGTGTTCATATTCGGGTTGTAAGCTAAGGAGGTGATGGTTGATCGATTGACCCCTCAACCCTTCCCGAACCCGGAAGTTAAAGGGTCAACCCTGAGTTAACCCTGATTTTTAGGGTCCATTCAGGGTTATCCCTTTAAACTTCATATCTGGTGTTCATATTTGGGTTGTAAGCTAAGTAGGTGATGGTTGATCGTTTGACCCCTCAACCCTGCCCGAACCCGGAAGTTAAAGGGTCAACCCTGAGTTAACCCTGATTTTTTCAGGGTTTATGCAGGGTTATCCCTTTAAACTTCATAGCTGGTGTTCATATTCGGGTTGTAACTTAAGGAGATGATGTTCAATCGAATGAACCCTCAACCCTGGCCTAACCCGGAAGTTAAAGGGTCAACCTTGAGTTAACCCTGATTTTCAGGATTTATGCAGGGTTATCCCTGTAAACTTCATATCTGGTGTTCATATTCGGGTTGTAAGCTAATGAAGTGATGGTTGATCGATTGACCCCTCAACCCTTCCCGAACCCGGAAGTTAAAGGGTCAACCCTGAGTTAACCCTGATTTCTAGGTTCCATTCAGGGTTATCCCTTTAAACTTCATATCTGGTGTTCATATTTGGGTTGTGAGCTATATCCCTTTAAACTTCATATCTGGTGTTCATAGTTGTGATCGATGTTCAATCCAAAAAACCCTCAACCCTTCCCGAACCCGGAAGTTAAAGGGTCAACCCTGAGTTAACCCTGATTTTCAGGGTTTATGCAGGGTTATCCCTTTAAACTTTATAGTTAGTGTTCATATTCGGGTTGTAACTTAAGGAGATGATGTTCAATCGAATGAACCCTCAACCCTGGCCCAACCCGGAAGTTAAAGGGTTTACCCTGAGTTAACTCTGATTTTCAGGGTTTATGCAGGGTTATCCCTTCAAACTTCATATCTGGCGTTTATATTCGGGTTGTGAGTTAAGATGATGATGTTCAATCGAATGAACCCTCAACCCTACCCCAACCCGGAAGTTAAAGGGTTAACCCTGAGTTAACCCTGATTTTCAGGGTTGAACCAGGGTTATCCTTTTAAAGTTCATATCTGGTGTTCATATTAGGGTTGTAAGTTAAGGAGATGATGATTAATGGATTGAACCCTCAACCCTTCCCAAAACCGGAAGTTAAGGGGACAACCCTGAGTTAACCCTGATTTTCAGGGTTGAACCAGGGTTATCCCTCTAAACTTCATATCTGATGTTCATCTACGGGTTGTAAGTTAAGGAGAAGTTAAAGGGTCAACCCTGAGTTTACCCTGATTTTTAGGGTCCTTCGACGGTTATTCCTTTAAACTTCATATCTGGTGTTTATATTTGGGTTGTTATATAAGTAGATATAAGTAGATGATGTTTAATAGAATGAACCTCAAGCCTTCCCGAACCCAGAATTTAAATGGATGAGTCCGAGTTTACCCTTTCTTGAAGTCTTCGTCCAGTTTTATCTCCTTAAACCTCATATGTCTTGTTCTGATTGGGGTTGAATGATAGTTATACCAAGTCCATTTGCATGAGTTTTTAAATCTATCCAAATGCGGAAGTGTAAGGAATAACCTTGATGTAGCCCTTTTTTCAGTCTTCGTTTTCTTGTTAATATTTTGTTCATCATTCTTAACTTCATATGTATCGTTAATATTCTAAAGTCATAATAATAGATAATGTTCAATTAATTGAGCCCTAAGAAATGTTAAATCCTTATGTTTTCAGATGTCTTATGTCTTGATATCTGCTTATTGTAATTGATTTTTAATATAATTAATTATCATACCAATTCTGCCCAGAGGCATGAAGTTCAAATTGTCATACAGAGTAAACCCTTATTGTAGAATTTATTCAGGTAATTTACTATCACATAATATCTGGAAAAAGAATTTTTTGACCCAATTTAACAGAAAAGTCAATGCAACCTAAAAAATCAGAATTAAATTGTAATCCGAATATTTAATTCATGCACCTTTGCATTTTTGGGGGGTTAAAAATAAACAACTGTTTCATATAAAAATCATTTATTTATTTATTTTTCAATCTGTGCTATGATCATTTTTTTAATATTCCTTATTAAAAAGTACACAGCAAAACATGCAATTCAGTGATTATCTTACAAACTTGCTGTCAAATGACAGAATGATCTGACAAAATACGAGAAAAATATCAATTAAGTCCATAATACAAGAATTGAAACGATTCACATTTATTTATATCAATTTAAGCCATTAATTTTTAACCTTGTCATTAAACAACCCATCATGAATTACAGACTTTCACATATAATTGTGAAATAATAATAATGAAAACTTAGAAGAATTCTTTTCACAATTAACGCTTCTCAATTTTGCCAATGTTCATTTTAGACTATCTCCCACCAGCTCTTCAAGTTCCTTCTGGAGTCTTGCTTTCTCTCTTTGCGCTCTTTTCTTCTTCACGATATTTTTCACCTTCTCTTGTAAATAGAGTGCAAAATCGCCCTTAATGTCCGGCTTCCACTCTGGGGCCCAAATTCTATCCCGCACTCCCTCCTCGATCAGTTTTTGGATATCCACCAATTTTGCTATTTAACACGAAATAACAGTTAACTTTTTCAAAATACTTTATAACAAGGGAATTATTCAAAAACGTCAGCCAACACAATCATTTTTATTCTCATTAATTAATATCCTTTCCCGTTAATCTACAGAGAATATGTTATACTTACTTGGTGTATTTGTCTCCTGCCCCTACCCAATAATGGATATATGCAAGCTGAAGTTGGCTGACTTTCTCTTTCTCTGGACGGTAGGTGATGCCCTCTAATACTTCCTCGACTTTCTCTCGCATGTCTTCTTTCAAATCATCCACCGACAAGGCAACTTCTTCTTCTTCCTCCTCCTCCTCACTCTCCTCTTCTATTAACTTTCTTTTAACTCCCTTTCCGGACTCAACTTCACTTTCTAGGGTCTCCACCCTGACTTTAACTTCTTTCAATTCATTACTAAACTTTACCATAGTCTCCATAACGAATTCTCGCAAACCTTCATACTTTGCGTCGTTTTCATCTATCAAAATGAAAATGGTATGTGAAGTTAAAATATGCTTGCTATAGAAAATATCTTTCCAGAAACATGTAAACTACAATACCTTCTGATAGATTTCCTTTCTCCATACTTCTTTTACAAGACGAATGACAAATCTGTAATACAAGTGAACATCGCAAAATAATTGGAAAAACAAATTTGTGGGAAGATATTATAATTTCATAAAACCAAAACATACTAATCTTATGTATAATAGGAGTTTTATTGTCTTATCTTTGAAGGTCTATACATACTCAATAATTACACCTTCATTCACAAATAACTATTTATTTGAAGCTGCTCAGAGAGAACCAAATACTAAATTTTGCAGCCCATAAAAATTAATTCTTACCTCTAAGAATTGCTTTCAATTTAAAGGATCCTAATTCTTGTACGGAAATAGCCGTCCACACTATAGGAGTGACAAGGTACAAATGACTGCAGCTAGCTGTGTCAACGTTAGCGCGCGCTCTGAGTGATGGGAAAGCGCACTTCACACCCCTTTGTGTATTGTGAATTCACAAGCTCAGCGTTCTTAGGTAAGTGTTTGCAGCTGTCAAATTCTAGAGTCCAGTCTTGTCCTGTAATGCATTTAGAGTTAGGGAAAACATATTATGGTGAACGTTCTAAAATATAAAACAATTTTTGTAAAACGAACAACACTTTTGACATAGGTTTTTTTGTGTGTTATTTATTTATGCTTTATTCGCAGACAAAGACTTATTCCTGCGAATTTAAACCTTCTGATAAAATATAAAATGCGTTCAACAATTCAGCGTATTCTCTCTAGGGGAATTTAACGGATTTTGTGATTTTGTGAAAATATGATCCCGATAAAATAATCATTCCTTGGGGTAAATGGATGTTCTTAATCACTTCCTTGGGTTACTTTACTAAAAATTGTTATTTTCTTTCTAAATAGATATTTGGAATCAGCTTCGACAGAATATATTATGTTATGCAGTTTTCAATTTTATTAATTAAGAAACATGACTTAAGTAACTTTTCGATAAATGTTTAATATGTAAATATAAGTCAAAAGGTTCTGAATCGGATTTAACGCAAAATTATGTAATCTGATACGAAATAAATTGGAAAAACTCTCATGACCTTTATTAATTTCATATGTAGACATTGCAAATATTCATAACATCAGACATTTCATCAGTAATAAATTATTATAGGTCAACAACTGTTAAATGTTAAAAAAAACAATTCATAAATGTTTTTTTTTTGTATCATCTCGAATTATCTCTCTAACTCCTACATTTCCGTCCAAAACTGTTATATCTTCTGACTTGAGAAAGTTTATAAAAGCGTCAAAACATTTCGGTGTGTTTAAATGTGCTTATTTATTTGAAACTCTCTTCAGTTTTGTTTCGAAAGCCCTGAACGTACGGAAAGGAATATTTGATTTTAAACACTGTAATTTAAAGTGTTCGTATTTTTGGTGAACGCTTATCTTCTCCAAGCTTTGAGCATGCAGGAATTCCAGCTCTTGTGCCGACCAGGGAGCTTTATAAGATGTGGAAATCGGGTAGCAGGAGGAAGTTCTCCGAAGTCCTATGTTTTTATCAAAAAGAATGGGGTCATCATCGCGATCACCATATTCATCAGTGACATTTCCAGGTAGTTCTGCGACTTCCTGTTCTGTTTCCTTTCTCTCGTCCTTTTTGTTAGTTTTCTGTTCTTCTCCTGTCAATATTTCCAGTTTATGTGGGATTGTAAAGTGCAAGCGATTCAACTGCAAATTGCGGAATCTAAAATTGGCCAATTGTAACTTGGACAAAATCTCTAATGCAATCAACTTGTTCTTGTGTAAGGGTAGATCAGTCATAAGAACCACTAGCCTGTCATATTCAACGAAATGGCCCTGCATCAAAAGAGCAATACAGCTTATGAACGTCATTGTTATCACTGTTTGATCCATGTCCATTTTCTCTCTTTTCAACTTTCGAAGACACATTGATACCCAGGGAAGTATCTTTGGTGTTTTCTTTATTTTGCTTGGATACACAAGGCCCCGTTTTTCGAGTTCACCTTTAACTAGATCAGATATTGTAATTAGTGTAGCTTCGGTGATATCTGTCGATTCTTTGTCATACACAACCGCCCAAAACTTGTCCTTAAAGGACCAAGTAAGGGTCATGTTTCCATGTTTGTCGTATGTGGTCACCGCGGGAAAATGTTTAAGCTCCAGTTCCAGTAATCCGGCCTCTATGATCTCTGCCAATGGAAGGTTACTTTTATCCAAAAGTAAGTTCAAGCTGGGAAAAACCATTTGGGCATTAGTTCTCCTGTTTGTTGTTAGCAGTTTTACTAGCGACTTGAGGGTTACAGCTCCTACTGTATTAAAAGTGGTCTTACAGGACTTCATCTGTCTTAGGAAATCTTCAAACAGAACATAACTAGCCATCTTGCCAGTTTCGTGCAAGTCATGTAGTAAGGCAACGACCAGATGTCTACCAATAACTCCGTAGCTGCCATCCAAGTGATCGTGTAATCCCACTGATCGTGTTATCATCTTACTTATAGCCTCAGATGTTGTCCATATTTCTGGTGGTGGAATACTATATTCGTTTTGCATACAGGTTGAGTACACTTCTAAAGATAGGAATCCAAAGTGGTCACTCACACTCCGACTGGGTCCAAGAGCGCCGGGTCCCAGATTTATTGAGTATGTTGTGCTCCTTCCACAAAGTGGTTTTCCCCACAACATTTTTTCTGAGGCTAGTTCTAACTGGTAGGATTGCCAGGTAGCAAGCACATTTCCTGTTTTCTGATACTCGTTCAAAAGTTCCTGAAGTTCCTTGCAAATCCATAAGCCCAAATGTCTAATGCATGTGAGAATTTGACTGGGAAAAGGCACCAACATAGGACAACTTTCTAACAGAAATTCAAGATTTGTTATATCAATAAAATCCAAGGCATGCAAATGGTCTGCAACAGAATCCTGTGAGACGACAAATTCTATCCTACATGCACTTTTCCTCAGCAATGTCCAGTTACTTTGTAATGTTGATATATAATGCTCTGCGTCACGTAGAAATGCTTCCGCTGTCGATCGTGGGAAACACATACCCCCAACAATGCAGCCAGACACTGGATGATATCGTCCATTTGGTTGCCGGTGTGGAATGTCAGCATAAAGCTGTACAAATTGAACATCTTGTGGAAAACGACAAATCTTCATCAAACAATCTTTAACATCCATTGCTCTGCCATCTAAATTGCTCTGATAATTACCGCAGTCTGTGAACGATAAGCAGCTACTTAGTGTTCCTCTGTGGCCAATAACTTGTTCCAAACCTACTGTGGACCAAAGCAGATCAACGTCTTCACTGTCTGACAAAATGTTTCCGGCAACATGAATAGTTGTACGCAGTATTAATTCGGTAAAGAAATCTGACAAGGATAGCCCACATGTCATTTTTTCACCAAATCTGAAGCAAAATATGATTGGTCTTAAAAATCCACTTTGAGGCAGTTCGTCTAAAGATGTTTGCAATGCTTCGAGTATGGGACAACAGTCATCAGGTAAAATGAACATTTTTCGAGCGTCATTAATGTCATTCTTTTGCAGAGTTCTCGTTGCCTCCCCCCTCAAGGCAAGTGTCATTAGTGAAGTTTTAAAACTTTCCCTCAGCTGGAAAAAGGTGGCTAAGGTTTGTTGTCTTACTTGCTGCTTTGATAACGCAACTGAATGCATTTGGTGCACAGGAATTAATCCTATCCAACATTCCCATCCCCTCTCATAGAATAATTGAAAGCCTAGGCTGTTTGAAAATGTCATGAGTTCGCTTTTACTATACTGTGGTAATTTTATATGTTTTTTCAAAACGCTTCTAACATTCCGTAAACTGGCATGATCGTGGGGAAACAGAGTAATATGTCTCACTGGCATTCTAATTGCTGTCAAAGATTTTAATTCCAAAACGCATCCATCAATATCGAATGAATATCTCAACCATACTTCTCTGTCTACTTCATCGACTGTCAAACATCTTCCATAAATTCGTTCATCCCTTCTTAAAAAGAGTTGAGGTGTTTCAGATAAAGAATTGTATAGCTTTGCTAAATTAAAGTTCTCTTGCACGGTTTCAGAAAAAGTTTGTACACTTTCATCAACGTCCATCTGAAATTAGAAAAACATTGTTTTTAGAATGGTACTCTTTGCAAAAGATGTAAAATCCAGAAAAAATTCATGTGCTGAAAATTATACTAACAATATCAAAAAATCCTGCATAAAAATAACCCTGGGTTAAACCCGTGTATATTCTGGGTTAGACTTGGGTTTATCCTGGGTTAGACCCGGGTATATCCTGGATTATACCTGGGTTATACCCAGGTATATCCTGGGTTATACCTGGGTATCTCTCGGGTTATACCCGGGTTAATCCTGGGTTATACCCGGGTTTATCCTGGGTTATACCCGAGTATATCTTGGGTTATACCCGGGTTTATCCAGGGTTAAACCCAGGTATATCTCGGGTTATACCCGGGTTAATCCTTGGTTATACCCGGGTTTATCCTGGGTTATACCCGGGTTTATCCTGGGTTATACCCGGGTTTATCCTGGGTTAAACCCAGGTATATCTTGGGTTAAACCCGGGTATACCTGGGGTTTAAACCGGGGTATACCTAGGGTACCCGGGTTACCCGGGTATACCCGGGGTTAACCCGGGTATACCTAGGGTATACCCGGGTTAAACCCGGGTATACCAAGGGTATACCTGGGTATACCACTGGTGTTCATACCCAGCATGATTTTAATTTTAATCAATGACCTTAATTTCAATCAATATGCTCTTATTGTATAATTAAAAGGAATATATCATAATTACTTATTGAAAATACACTTTTATTTACCAGGTATAACTGAAAAATACAAAAAATATACATAAACTTTGTCCTTTTAAACACAAATAATTCAATATACTTTCGTAAATTTTGAATGCTAAAATAAGGCAAAGTTATGCATAACTTCTAAAAAAAGATGTCGTTGTTTTCTCAAAAAACACATAATAATTAGCAATTAAAAAAAATCAATTGAAATATTACCTTAGATTAAGAAAATCACCCATTAAATACACCACAGTATATAAGCGTCTGAATCGAAAGAAATCCAGCAACAAAATACCTACTTTCACAATAAAATGATTGACAATCACGTGATAAAATAGGCGGAGTTCCGCATTCCCGCACCCGCATCACGTCAAAGTGCCTATACCCTAACCCTAACCCTAACCCTAACCCTAACCCTAACCCTAACCCTAACCCTAACCCTAACCCTAACCCTAACCCTAACCCTAACCCTAACCCTAACCCTAACCCTAACCCTAACCCTTCACCCCCAGGGTTATCCCTTTAAACCCTAACCCTAACCCTAACCCTATAGGTAATGTTCACCAAAAAACCCTCAACCCTAACCCTAACCCTAATTTTTAGGGTTTAAGGGTTATCCCTTTAAACCTGGTGTTCATATTTGGGTTGTAACCTAAGTAGGTAATGTTCAATCCAAAAAACCCTCAACCCTAACCCGGAAGTTAAAGGGTCAACCCTAACTTAACCCTGATTTTAACCCTAAGTTATCCCTTTAAACCCTGGTTTTCATATTTGGGATGTACCCCTCAACCCTAAGGGTTATGAGTTAACCCCTTTAAACAGGGTTATCTTTAAACTTCATATCTGGTGTTCATATTCGGGTTATAAGCTAAGGAGGTGATGGTTGATCGATTGACCCCTCAACCCTGCCCGAACCCGGAAGTTAAAGGGTCAACCCTGGTATCTTAAACTTTAACCCTAGGTGATGGTTCTTAAGGGTTATCCCTTTAAACCCTATCCTTGTTCTTGCCCGAACCCGGAAGTTAAAGGGTCAACCCTGAGTTAACACTGATTTTTAGGGTCCATTCAGGGTGTTCCCTTTAAACTTCATATCTGTTGTTCATATTTGGGTCGTGAGCTAAGTTGTCGATGTTCAATCCAAAAAACCCTCAACCCTGCCCGAACCCGGAAGTTAAAGGGTCAACCCTGAGTTAACCCTGATTTTCAGGGTTTATGCAGGGTTATCCCTTTAAACTTCATATCTGGTGTTCATATTTGGGTTGTAAGCTAAGTAGGTGATGGTTAATCGATTGACCCCTCAACCCTGCCCGAACCCGGAAGTTAAAGGGTCAACCCTGCGTTAACCCTGATTTTTAGGGTCCATTCAGGGTTATCCCTTTAAACTTCATCTCTGGTGTTCATATTCGGTGTTCATATTAACCCTGGGTTGTTATCCCTTAAGTTGTAAGCTAAGTAGATGTTCAATCCAAAAAACCCTCAACCCTTCCCGAACCCGGAAGTTAAAGGGTCAACCCTGAGTTAACCCTGATTTTTAGGGTCCATTCAGGGTTATCCCTTTAAACTTCATATCTGGTGTTCATATTTGGGTTGTAAGCTAAGTAGGTGATGTTCAATCCAAAAAACCCTCAACCCTTCCCCATTTCATTAAAGGGTAAAACTCTCTATGAAAAAAAATCAGTAAAATGACCTACAATTATCACGTGATTTTTTTGGGCATTAAGAGCAACTTACCAGGTAGTTCAATAAAAGCCCCATTACCCTACCCGTTCAAAGCTGAATCAATGCTAATTTCTTTGTAAGAACCAAAAAATTAAATTATTCTTGTTTACGAAATTAAATTATTATTTTTTACTTACACCCTGATTTTCAGGGTTGAATAGCAGTAATTAATCCCTTTAAACTTCATATCTGGTGTTCATATTCGGGTTTAAAGGGTCAACCCTGGTTAACCCTAACCCGAACCCGGAAGTTAAAGGGTCAACCCTGAGTTAACCCTGATTTTCAGGGTTTCTGCAGGGTTATCCCTTTAAACTTCATATCTGGTGTTTATATTCGGGTTGTAAGCTAAGTAGGTGATGGTTGATCGATTGACCCCTCAACCCTGCCCGAACCCGGAAGTTAAAGGGTCAACCCTGAGTTAACCCTGATTTTCAGGGTTTATGCAGGGTTATCCCTTTAAACTTCATATCTGGTGTTCATATTCGGGTTGTAAGCTAAGTAGGTGATGTTCAATCCAAAAAACCCTCAACCCTTCCCGAACCCGGAAGTTAAAGGGTCAACCCTGAGTTAACCCTGATTTTTAGGGTCCATTCAGGGTTATCCCTTTAAACTTCATATCTGGTGTTCATATTCGGGTTGTAAGCCCAAAAAACCCTCAACCCTTCCCGAACCCGGAAGTTAAAGGGTCAACCCTGAGTTAACCCTGATTTTCAGGGTTTATGCAGGGTTATCCCTTTAAACTTCATATCTGGTGTTCATATTCGGGTTGTAAGCTAAGTAGGTGATGGTTGATCGATTGACCCCTCAACCTTTCCCGAACCCGGAAGTTAAAGGGTCAACCCTGAGTTAACCCTGATTTTTAGGGTCCATTCAGGGTTATCCCTTTAAACTTCATATCTGGTGTTCATATTTGGGTTGTGAGCTAAGTAGTCAATGTTCAATCCAAAAAACCCTCAACCCTTCCCGAACCCGGAAGTTAAAGGGTCAACCCTGAGTTAACCCTGATTTTCAGGGTTTATGCAGGGTTATCCCTTTAAACTTCATATCTGGTGTTCATATTCGGGTTGTAAGCTAAGGAGATGATGTTCAATCGAATGAACCCTCTGAGTTAACCCCCAGGGTTATCCCTTTAAACTTCATATCTGGTGTTCCGATGAACCCGGAAGTTAAAGGGTCAACCCTGAGTTAACCCTGATTTTCAGGGTTTATGCAGGGTTATCCCTTTAAACTTCATATCTGGTGTTCATATTCGGGTTGTAAGCTAAGGAGGTGATGGTTGATCGATTGACCCCTCAACCCTTCCCGAACCCGGAAGTTAAAGGGTCAACCCTGAGTTAACCCTGATTTTTAGGGTCCATTCAGGGTTATCCCTTTAAACTTCATATCTGGTGTTCATATTTGGGTTGTAAGCTAAGTAGGTGATGTTCAATCCAAAAAACCCTCAACCCTGCCCGAACCCGGAAGTTAAAGGGTCAACCCTGAGTTAACCCTGATTTTCAGGGTTTATGCAGGGTTATCCCTTTAAACTTCATAGCTGGTGTTCATATTCGGGTTGTAACTTAAGGAGATGATGTTCAATCGAATGAACCCTCAACCCTGGCCTAACCCGGAAGTTAAAGGGTCAACCTTGAGTTAACCCTGATTTTCAGGATTTATGCAGGGTTATCCCTGTAAACTTCATATCTGGTGTTCATATTCGGGTTGTAAGCTAATGAAGTGATGGTTGATCGATTGACCCCTCAACCCTTCCCGAACCCGGAAGTTAAAGGGTCAACCCTGAGTTAACCCTGATTTTTAGGGTCCATTCAGGGTTATCCCTTTAAACTTCATATCTGGTGTTCATATTTGGGTTGTGAGCTAAGTTGTCGATGTTCAATCCAAAAAACCCTCAACCCTTCCCGAACCCGGAAGTTAAAGGGTCAACCCTGAGTTAACCCTGATTTTCAGGGTTTATGCAGGGTTATCCCTTTAAACTTTATAGTTAGTGTTCATATTCGGGTTGTAACTTAAGGAGATGATGTTCAATCGAATGAACCCTCAACCCTGGCCCAACCCGGAAGTTAAAGGGTTTACCCTGAGTTAACTCTGATTTTCAGGGTTTATGCAGGGTTATCCCTTCAAACTTCATATCTGGCGTTTATATTCGGGTTGTGAGTTAAGATGATGATGTTCAATCGAATGAACCCTCAACCCTACCCCAACCCGGAAGTTAAAGTAACCCTGAGTTAACCCTGATTTTCAGGGTTGAACCAGGGTTATCCTTTTAAAGTTCATATCTGGTGTTCATATTAGGGTTGTAAGTTAAGGAGATGATGATTAATGGATTGAACCCTCAACCCTTCCCAAAACCGGAAGTTAAGGGGACAACCCTGAGTTAACCCTGATTTTCAGGGTTGAACCAGGGTTATCCCTCTAAACTTCATATCTGATGTTCATCTACGGGTTGTAAGTTAAGGAGAAGTTAAAGGGTCAACCCTGAGTTTACCCTGATTTTTAGGGTCCTTCGACGGTTATTCCTTTAAACTTCATATCTGGTGTTTATATTTGGGTTGTTATATAAGTAGATATAAGTAGATGATGTTTAATAGAATGAACCTCAAGCCTTCCCGAACCCAGAATTTAAATGGATGAGTCCGAGTTTACCCTTTCTTGAAGTCTTCGTCCAGTTTTATCTCCTTAAACCTCATATGTCTTGTTCTGATTGGGGTTGAATGATAGTTATACCAAGTCCATTTGCATGAGTTTTTAAATCTATCCAAATGCGGAAGTGTAAGGAATAACCTTGATGTAGCCCTTTTTTCAGTCTTCGTTTTCTTGTTAATATTTTGTTCATCATTCTTAACTTCATATGTATCGTTAATATTCTAAAGTCATAATAATAGATAATGTTCAATTAATTGAGCCCTAAGAAATGTTAAATCCTTATGTTTTCAGATGTCTTATGTCTTGATATCTGCTTATTGTAATTGATTTTTAATATAATTAATTATCATACCAATTCTGCCCAGAGGCATGAAGTTCAAATTGTCATACAGAGTAAACCCTTATTGTAGAATTTATTCAGGTAATTTACTATCACATAATATCTGGAAAAAGAATTTTTTGACCCAATTTAACAGAAAAGTCAATGCAACCTAAAAAATCAGAATTAAATTGTAATCCGAATATTTAATTCATGCACCTTTGCATTTTTGGGGGGTTAAAAATAAACAACTGTTTCATATAAAAATCATTTATTTATTTATTTTTCAATCTGTGCTATGATCATTTTTTTAATATTCCTTATTAAAAAGTACACAGCAAAACATGCAATTCAGTGATTATCTTACAAACTTGCTGTCAAATGACAGAATGATCTGACAAAATACGAGAAAAATATCAATTAAGTCCATAATACAAGAATTGAAACGATTCACATTTATTTATATCAATTTAAGCCATTAATTTTTAACCTTGTCATTAAACAACCCATCATGAATTACAGACTTTCACATATAATTGTGAAATAATAATAATGAAAACTTAGAAGAATTCTTTTCACAATTAACGCTTCTCAATTTTGCCAATGTTCATTTTAGACTATCTCCCACCAGCTCTTCAAGTTCCTTCTGGAGTCTTGCTTTCTCTCTTTGCGCTCTTTTCTTCTTCACGATATTTTTCACCTTCTCTTGTAAATAGAGTGCAAAATCGCCCTTAATGTCCGGCTTCCACTCTGGGGCCCAAATTCTATCCCGCACTCCCTCCTCGATCAGTTTTTGGATATCCACCAATTTTGCTATTTAACACGAAATAACAGTTAACTTTTTCAAAATACTTTATAACAAGGGAATTATTCAAAAACGTCAGCCAACACAATCATTTTTATTCTCATTAATTAATATCCTTTCCCGTTAATCTACAGAGAATATGTTATACTTACTTGGTGTATTTGTCTCCTGCACCCCTACCCAATAATGGATATATGCAAGCTGAAGTTGGCTGACTTTCTCTTTCTCTGGACGGTAGGTGATGCCCTCTAATACTTCCTCGACTTTCTCTCGCATGTCTTCTTTCAAATCATCCACCGACAAGGCAACTTCTTCTTCTTCCTCCTCCTCCTCACTCTCCTCTTCTATTAACTTTCTTTTAACTCCCTTTCCGGACTCAACTTCACTTTCTAGGGTCTCCACCCTGACTTTAACTTCTTTCAATTCATTACTAAACTTTACCATAGTCTCCATAACGAATTCTCGCAAACCTTCATACTTTGCGTCGTTTTCATCTATCAAAATGAAAATGGTATGTGAAGTTAAAATATGCTTGCTATAGAAAATATCTTTCCAGAAACATGTAAACTACAATACCTTCTGATAGATTTCCTTTCTCCATACTTCTTTTACAAGACGAATGACAAATCTGTAATACAAGTGAACATCGCAAAATAATTGGAAAAACAAATTTGTGGGAAGATATTATAATTTCATAAAACCAAAACATACTAATCTTATGTATAATAGGAGTTTTATTGTCTTATCTTTGAAGGTCTATACATACTCAATAATTACACCTTCATTCACAAATAACTATTTATTTGAAGCTGCTCAGAGAGAACCAAATACTAAATTTTGCAGCCCATAAAAATTAATTCTTACCTCTAAGAATTGCTTTCAATTTAAAGGATCCTAATTCTTGTACGGAAATAGCCGTCCACACTATAGGAGTGACAAGGTACAAATGACTGCAGCTAGCTGTGTCAACGTTAGCGCGCGCTCTGAGTGATGGGAAAGCGCACTTCACACCCCTTTGTGTATTGTGAATTCACAAGCTCAGCGTTCTTAGGTAAGTGTTTGCAGCTGTCAAATTCTAGAGTCCAGTCTTGTCCTGTAATGCATTTAGAGTTAGGGAAAACATATTATGGTGAACGTTCTAAAATATAAAACAATTTTTGTAAAACGAACAACACTTTTGACATAGGTTTTTTTGTGTGTTATTTATTTATGCTTTATTCGCAGACAAAGACTTATTCCTGCGAATTTAAACCTTCTGATAAAATATAAAATGCGTTCAACAATTCAGCGTATTCTCTCTAGGGGAATTTAACGGATTTTGTGATTTTGTGAAAATATGATCCCGATAAAATAATCATTCCTTGGGGTAAATGGATGTTCTTAATCACTTCCTTGGGTTACTTTACTAAAAATTGTTATTTTCTTTCTAAATAGATATTTGGAATCAGCTTCGACAGAATATATTATGTTATGCAGTTTTCAATTTTATTAATTAAGAAACATGACTTAAGTAACTTTTCGATAAATGTTTAATATGTAAATATAAGTCAAAAGGTTCTGAATCGGATTTAACGCAAAATTATGTAATCTGATACGAAATAAATTGGAAAAACTCTCATGACCTTTATTAATTTCATATGTAGACATTGCAAATATTCATAACATCAGACATTTCATCAGTAATAAATTATTATAGGTCAACAACTGTTAAATGTTAAAAAAAACAATTCATAAATGTTTTTTTTTTGTATCATCTCGAATTATCTCTCTAACTCCTACATTTCCGTCCAAAACTGTTATATCTTCTGACTTGAGAAAGTTTATAAAAGCGTCAAAACATTTCGGTGTGTTTAAATGTGCTTATTTATTTGAAACTCTCTTCAGTTTTGTTTCGAAAGCCCTGAACGTACGGAAAGGAATATTTGATTTTAAACACTGTAATTTAAAGTGTTCGTATTTTTGGTGAACGCTTATCTTCTCCAAGCTTTGAGCATGCAGGAATTCCAGCTCTTGTGCCGACCAGGGAGCTTTATAAGATGTGGAAATCGGGTAGCAGGAGGAAGTTCTCCGAAGTCCTATGTTTTTATCAAAAAGAATGGGGTCATCATCGCGATCACCATATTCATCAGTGACATTTCCAGGTAGTTCTGCGACTTCCTGTTCTGTTTCCTTTCTCTCGTCCTTTTTGTTAGTTTTCTGTTCTTCTCCTGTCAATATTTCCAGTTTATGTGGGATTGTAAAGTGCAAGCGATTCAACTGCAAATTGCGGAATCTAAAATTGGCCAATTGTAACTTGGACAAAATCTCTAATGCAATCAACTTGTTCTTGTGTAAGGGTAGATCAGTCATAAGAACCACTAGCCTGTCATATTCAACGAAATGGCCCTGCATCAAAAGAGCAATACAGCTTATGAACGTCATTGTTATCACTGTTTGATCCATGTCCATTTTCTCTCTTTTCAACTTTCGAAGACACATTGATACCCAGGGAAGTATCTTTGGTGTTTTCTTTATTTTGCTTGGATACACAAGGCCCCGTTTTTCGAGTTCACCTTTAACTAGATCAGATATTGTAATTAGTGTAGCTTCGGTGATATCTGTCGATTCTTTGTCATACACAACCGCCCAAAACTTGTCCTTAAAGGACCAAGTAAGGGTCATGTTTCCATGTTTGTCGTATGTGGTCACCGCGGGAAAATGTTTAAGCTCCAGTTCCAGTAATCCGGCCTCTATGATCTCTGCCAATGGAAGGTTACTTTTATCCAAAAGTAAGTTCAAGCTGGGAAAAACCATTTGGGCATTAGTTCTCCTGTTTGTTGTTAGCAGTTTTACTAGCGACTTGAGGGTTACAGCTCCTACTGTATTAAAAGTGGTCTTACAGGACTTCATCTGTCTTAGGAAATCTTCAAACAGAACATAACTAGCCATCTTGCCAGTTTCGTGCAAGTCATGTAGTAAGGCAACGACCAGATGTCTACCAATAACTCCGTAGCTGCCATCCAAGTGATCGTGTAATCCCACTGATCGTGTTATCATCTTACTTATAGCCTCAGATGTTGTCCATATTTCTGGTGGTGGAATACTATATTCGTTTTGCATACAGGTTGAGTACACTTCTAAAGATAGGAATCCAAAGTGGTCACTCACACTCCGACTGGGTCCAAGAGCGCCGGGTCCCAGATTTATTGAGTATGTTGTGCTCCTTCCACAAAGTGGTTTTCCCCACAACATTTTTTCTGAGGCTAGTTCTAACTGGTAGGATTGCCAGGTAGCAAGCACATTTCCTGTTTTCTGATACTCGTTCAAAAGTTCCTGAAGTTCCTTGCAAATCCATAAGCCCAAATGTCTAATGCATGTGAGAATTTGACTGGGAAAAGGCACCAACATAGGACAACTTTCTAACAGAAATTCAAGATTTGTTATATCAATAAAATCCAAGGCATGCAAATGGTCTGCAACAGAATCCTGTGAGACGACAAATTCTATCCTACATGCACTTTTCCTCAGCAATGTCCAGTTACTTTGTAATGTTGATATATAATGCTCTGCGTCACGTAGAAATGCTTCCGCTGTCGATCGTGGGAAACACATACCCCCAACAATGCAGCCAGACACTGGATGATATCGTCCATTTGGTTGCCGGTGTGGAATGTCAGCATAAAGCTGTACAAATTGAACATCTTGTGGAAAACGACAAATCTTCATCAAACAATCTTTAACATCCATTGCTCTGCCATCTAAATTGCTCTGATAATTACCGCAGTCTGTGAACGATAAGCAGCTACTTAGTGTTCCTCTGTGGCCAATAACTTGTTCCAAACCTACTGTGGACCAAAGCAGATCAACGTCTTCACTGTCTGACAAAATGTTTCCGGCAACATGAATAGTTGTACGCAGTATTAATTCGGTAAAGAAATCTGACAAGGATAGCCCACATGTCATTTTTTCACCAAATCTGAAGCAAAATATGATTGGTCTTAAAAATCCACTTTGAGGCAGTTCGTCTAAAGATGTTTGCAATGCTTCGAGTATGGGACAACAGTCATCAGGTAAAATGAACATTTTTCGAGCGTCATTAATGTCATTCTTTTGCAGAGTTCTCGTTGCCTCCCCCCTCAAGGCAAGTGTCATTAGTGAAGTTTTAAAACTTTCCCTCAGCTGGAAAAAGGTGGCTAAGGTTTGTTGTCTTACTTGCTGCTTTGATAACGCAACTGAATGCATTTGGTGCACAGGAATTAATCCTATCCAACATTCCCATCCCCTCTCATAGAATAATTGAAAGCCTAGGCTGTTTGAAAATGTCATGAGTTCGCTTTTACTATACTGTGGTAATTTTATATGTTTTTTCAAAACGCTTCTAACATTCCGTAAACTGGCATGATCGTGGGGAAACAGAGTAATATGTCTCACTGGCATTCTAATTGCTGTCAAAGATTTTAATTCCAAAACGCATCCATCAATATCGAATGAATATCTCAACCATACTTCTCTGTCTACTTCATCGACTGTCAAACATCTTCCATAAATTCGTTCATCCCTTCTTAAAAAGAGTTGAGGTGTTTCAGATAAAGAATTGTATAGCTTTGCTAAATTAAAGTTCTCTTGCACGGTTTCAGAAAAAGTTTGTACACTTTCATCAACGTCCATCTGAAATTAGAAAAACATTGTTTTTAGAATGGTACTCTTTGCAAAAGATGTAAAATCCAGAAAAAATTCATGTGCTGAAAATTATACTAACAATATCAAAAAATCCTGCATAAAAATAACCCTGGGTTAAACCCGTGTATATTCTGGGTTAGACTTGGGTTTATCCTGGGTTAAACCCGGGTATATCCTGGATTATACCTGGGTTATACCCAGGTATATCCTGGGTTATACCTGGGTATATCTCGGGTTATACCCGGGTTAATCCTGGGTTATACCCGGGTTTATCCTGGGTTATACCCGGGTATATCTTGGGTTATACCCGGGTTTATCCAGGGTTAAACCCAGGTATATCTCGGGTTATACCCGGGTTAATCCTGGGTTATACCCGGGTTTATCCTGGGTTATACCCGGGTTTATCCTGGGTTATACCCGGGTTTATCCTGGGTTAAACCCAGGTATATCTTGGGTTAAACCCGGGTATACCTGGGGTTAAACCCGGGTATACCTAGGGTATACCCGGGTTCAACCCGGGTATACCAAGGGTATACCTGGGTATACCACTGGTGTTCATACCCAGCATGATTTTAATTTTAATCAATGACCTTAATTTCAATCAATATGCTCTTATTGTATAATTAAAAGGAATATATCATAATTACTTATTGAAAATACACTTTTATTTACCAGGTATAACTGAAAAATACAAAAAATATACATAAACTTTGTCCTTTTAAACACAAATAATTCAATATACTTTCGTAAATTTTGAATGCTAAAATAAGGCAAAGTTATGCATAACTTCTAAAAAAAGATGTCGTTGTTTTCTCAAAAAACACATAATAATTAGCAATTAAAAAAAATCAATTGAAATATTACCTTAGATTAAGAAAATCACCCATTAAATACACCACAGTATATAAGCGTCTGAATCGAAAGAAATCCAGCAACAAAATACCTACTTTCACAATAAAATGATTGACAATCACGTGATAAAATAGGCGGAGTTCCGCATTCCCGCACCCGCATCACGTCAAAGTGCCTATACCCTAACCCTAACCCTAACCCTAACCCTAACCCTAACCCTAACCCTAACCCTAACCCTAACCCTAACCCTAACCCTAACCCTAACCCTAACCCTAACCCTAACCCTAACCCTAACCCTAACCCTAACCCTAACCCTAACCCTAACCCTAACCCTAACCCTAAACCCTTTAAAGGGTTATCCCTAACCCTGGTGTTCATATTCGGGTTGTAAGCCGATTAACCCTAACCCTAACCCGGAAGTTAACCCTAACCCTGAGTTAACCCTGATTTTCAGGGTTTATGCAGGGTTATCCCTTTAAACTTCATATCTGGTGTTCATATTCGGGTTGTGAGTTAAGGAGATGATGTTCAATCCAAAAAACCCTCAACCCTGCCCGAACCCGGAAGTTAAAGGGTCAACCCTGAGTTAACCCTGATTTTCAGGGTTTATGCAGGGTTATCCCTTTAAACTTCATATCTGGTGTTCATATTCGGGTTGTAAGCTAAGTAGGTGATGGTTGATCGATTGACCCCCTAACCCTTCCCGAACCCGGAAGTTAAAGGGTCAACCCTGAGTTAACCCTCATTTTCAGGGTTTATGCAGGGTTATCCCTTTAAACTTCATATCTGGTGTTCATATTTGGGTTATAAGCTAAGTTGGTGATGTTCAATCCAAAAAACCCTCAACCCTTCCCGAACCCGGAAGTTAAAGGGTCAACCCTGAGTTAACCCTGATTTTCAGGGTTTATGCAGGGTTATCCCTTTAAACTTCATAGCTGGTGTTCATATTCGGGTTGTAAGCTTAGTACGTGATTGTTGATAGATTGACCCCTCAACCCTTCCCGAACCCGGAAGTTAAAGGGTCAACCCTGAGTTAACCCTGATTTTCAGGGTTTATGCAGGGTTATCCCTTTAAACTTCATATCTGGTGTTCATATTCGGGTTGTAAGCTAAGTAGGTGATGGTTGATCGATTGACCCCTCAACCCTGCCCGAACCCGGAAGTTAAAGGGTCAACCCTGAGTTAACCCTGATTTTCAGGGTTTATGCAGGGTTATCCCTTTAAACTTCATATCTGGTGTTCATATTCGGGTTGTAAGCTTAGTACGTGATTGTTGATAGATTGACCCCTCAACCCTTCCCGAACCCGGAAGTTAAAGGGTCAACCCTGAGTTAACCCTGATTTTCAGGGTTTATGCAGGGTTATCCCTTTAAACTTCATATCTGGTGTTCATATTCGGGTTGTAAGCTAAGTAGGGGATGGTTGATCGATTGATTCCTCAACCCTTCCCGAACCCGGAAGTTAAAGGGTCAACCCTGAGTTAACCCTGATTTTTAGGGTCCATTCAGGGTTATCCCTTTAAACTTCATATCTGGTGTTCATATTTGGGTTGTAAGCTAAGTAGGTGGTGTTCAATCCAAAAAACCCTCAACCCTTCCCGAACCCGGAAGTTAAAGGCTCAACCCTGAGTTAACCCTGATTTTTAAGGTCCATTCAGGGTTATCCCTTTAAACTTCATATCTGGTGTTAAGCTAAGTAGGTGATGGTTCAATCGATTGAACCCTCAACCCTTCCCGAACCCGGAAGTTAAAGGGTCAACCCTGAGTTAACCCTGATTTTCAGGGTTTATGCAGGGTTATCCCTTTAAACTTCATATCTGGTGTTCATATTCGGGTTGTAAGCTAAGTAGGTGATGGTTGATCGATTGACCCCTCAACCCTTCCCGAACCCGGAAGTTAAAGGGTCAACCCTGAGTTAACCCTGATTTTCAGGGTTTATGCAGGGTTATCCCTTTAAACTTCATATCTGGTGTTCATATTCGGGTTGTAAGCTAAGTAAGTAGGTGAGGTGATGTTCAATCCAAAAAACCCTCAACCCTTCCCGAACCCGGAAGTTAAAGGGTCAACCCTGAGTTAACCCTGATTTTCAGGGTTTATGCAGGGTTATCCCTTTAAACTTCATATCTGGTGTTCATATTCGGGTTGTAAGCTAAGTAGGTGATGTTCAATCCAAAAAACCCTCAACCCTTCCCGAACCCGGAAGTTAAAGGGTCAACCCTGAGTTAACCCTGATTTTCAGGGTTTATGCAGGGTTATCCCTTTAAACTTCATATCTGGTGTTCATATTCGGGTTGTAAGCTAAGTAGGTGATGGTTGATCGATTGACCCCTCAACCCTTCCCGAACCCGGAAGTTAAAGGGTCAACCCTGAGTTAACCCTGATTTTTAGGGTCCATTCAGGGTTATCCCTTTAAACTTCATCTCTGGTGTTCATATTCGGGTTGTAAGCTAAGTAGGTGATGTTCAATCCAAAAAACCCTCAACCCTTCCCGAACCCGGAAGTTAAAGGGTCAACCCTGAGTTAACCCTGATTTTCAGGGTTTATGCAGGGTTATCCCTTTAAACTTCATATCTGGTGTTCATATTCGGGTTGTAAGTTAAGGAGATGATGTTCAATCGAATGAACCCTCAACCCTGCCCGAACCCGGAAGTTAAAGGGTCAACCCTGAGTTAACCCTGATTTTCAGGGTTTATGCAGGGTTATCCCTTTAAACTTCATATCTGGTATTCACATTCGGGTTGTGAGCTAAGTAGGTGATGTTCAATCGAATGAACCCTCAACCCTGGCCCAACCCGGAAGTTAAAGGGTTAACCCTGAGTTAACCCTGATTTTCAGGGTTGAACCAGGGTTATCCTTTTAAAGTTCATATCTGGTGTTCATATTAGGGTTGTAAGTTAAGGAGATGATGATTAATGGATTGAACCCTCAACCCTTCCCAAAACCGGAAGTTAAAGGGACAACCCTGAGTTAACCCTGATTTTTAGGGTTGAACCAGGGTTATCCCTTTAAACTTCATATCTGATGTTCATCTACGGGTTGTAAGTTAAGGAAAAGTTAAAGGGTCAACCCTGAGTTTACCCTGATTTTTAGGGTCCTTCGACGGTTATTCCTTTAAACTTCATATCTGGTGTTTATATTTGGGTTGTTATATAAGTAGATATAAGTAGATGATGTTTAATAGAATGAACCTCAAGCCTTCCCGAACCCAGAATTTAAATGGATGAGTCCGAGTTTACCCTTTCTTGAAGTCTTCGTCCAGTTTTATCTCCTTAAACCTCATATGTCTTGTTCTGATTGGGGTTGAATGATAGTTATACCAAGTCCATTTGCATGAGTTTTTAAATCTATCCAAATGCGGAAGTGTAAAGAATAACCTTGATGTAGCCCTTTTTTCAGTCTTCGTTTTCTTGTTAATATTTTGTTCATCATTCTTAACTTCATATGTATCGTTAATATTCTAAAGTCATAATAATAAATAATGTTCAATTAATTGAGCCCTAAGAAATGTTAAATCCTTATGTTTTCAGATGTCTTATGTCTTGATATCTGCTTATTGTAATTGATTTTTAATATAATTAATTATCATACCAATTCTGCCCAGAGGCATGAAGTTCAAATTGTCATACAGAGTAAACCCTTATTGTAGAATTTATTCAGGTAATTTACTATCACATAATATCTGGAAAAAGAATTTTTTGACCCAATTTAACAGAAAAGTCAATGCAACCTAAAAAATCAGAATTAAATTGTAATCCGAATATTTAATTCATGCACCTTTGCATTTTTGGGGGGTTAAAAATAAACAACTGTTTCATATAAAAATCATTTATTTATTTATTCTTCAATCTGTGCTATGATCATTTTTTAATATTCCTTATTAAAAAGTACACAGCAAAATATGCAATTCAGTGATTATCTTACAAACTTGCTGTCAAATGACAGAATGATCTGACAAGAATTGAAACAATTCACATTTATTTATATCAATTTAAGCCATTAATTTTTAACCTTGTCATTAAACAACCCATCATGAATTACAGACTTTCACATATAATTGTGAAATAATAATAATGAAAACTTAGAAGAATTCTTTTCACAATTAACGCTTCTCAATTTTGCCAATGTTCATTTTAGACTATCTCCCACCAGCTCTTCAAGTTCCTTCTGGAGTCTTGCTTTCTCTCTTTGCGCTCTTTTCTTCTTCACGATATTTTTCACCTTCTCTTGTAAATAGAGTGCAAAATCGCCCTTAATGTCCGGCTTCCACTCTGGGGCCCAAATTCTATCCCGCACTCCCTCCTCGATCAGTTTTTGGATATCCACCAATTTTGCTATTTAACACGAAATAACAGTTAACTTTTTCAAAATACTTTATAACAAGGGAATTATTCAAAAACGTCAGCCAACACAATCATTTTTATTCTCATTAATTAATATCCTTTCCCGTTAATCTACAGAGAATATGTTATACTTACTTGGTGTATTTGTCTCCTGCACCCCTACCCAATAATGGATATATGCAAGCTGAAGTTGGCTGACTTTCTCTTTCTCTGGACGGTAGGTGATGCCCTCTAATACTTCCTCGACTTTCTCTCGCATGTCTTCTTTCAAATCATCCACCGACAAGGCAACTTCTTCTTCCTCCTCCTCCTCACTCTCCTCTTCTATTAACTTTCTTTTAACTCCCTTTCCGGACTCAACTTCACTTTCTAGGGTCTCCACCCTGACTTTAACTTCTTTCAATTCATTACTAAACTTTACCATAGTCTCCATAACGAATTCTCGCAAACCTTCATACTTTGCGTCGTTTTCATCTATCAAAATGAAAATGGTATGTGAAGTTAAAATATGCTTGCTATAGAAAATATCTTTCCAGAAACATGTAAACTACAATACCTTCTGATAGATTTCCTTTCTCCATACTTCTTTTACAAGACGAATGACAAATCTGTAATACAAGTGAACATCGCAAAATAATTGGAAAAACAAATTTGTGGGAAGATATTATAATTTCATAAAACCAAAACATACTAATCTTATGTATAATAGGAGTTTTATTGTCTTATCTTTGAAGGTCTATACATAACCAATAATTACACCTTCATTCACAAATAACTATTTATTTGAAGCTGCTCAGAGAGAACCAAATACTAAATTTTGCAGCCCATAAAAATTAATTCTTACCTCTAAGAATTGCTTTCAATTTAAAGGATCCTAATTCTTATACGGAAATAGCCGTCCACACTATAGGAGTGACAAGGTACAAATGACTGCAGCTAGCTGTGTCAACGTTAGCGCGCGCTCTGAGTGATGGGAAAGCGCACTTCACACCCCTTTGTGTATTGTGAATTCACAAGCTCAGCGTTCTTAGGTAAGTGTTTGCAGCTGTCAAATTCTAGAGTCCAGTCTTGTCCTGTAATGCATTTAGAGTTAGGGAAAACATATTATGGTGAACGTTCTAAAATATAAAACAATTTTTGTAAAACGAACAACACTTTTGACATAGGTTTTTTTGTGTGTTATTTATTTATGCTTTATTCGCAGACAAAGACTTATTCCTGCGAATTTAAACCTTCTGATAAAATATAAAATGCGTTCAACAATTCAGCGTATTCTCTCTAGGGGAATTTAACGGATTTTGTGATTTTGTGAAAATATGATCCCGATAAAATAATCATTCCTTGGGGTAAATGGATGTTCTTAATCACTTCCTTGGGTTACTTTACTAAAAATTGTTATTTTCTTTCTAAATAGATATTTGGAATCAGCTTCGACAGAATATATTATGTTATGCAGTTTTCAATTTTATTAATTAAGAAACATGACTTAAGTAACTTTTCGATAAATGTTTAATATGTAAATATAAGTCAAAAGGTTCTGAATCGGATTTAACGCAAAATTATGTAATCTGATACGAAATAAATTGGAAAAACTCTCATGACCTTTATTAATTTCATATGTAGACATTGCAAATATTCATAACATCAGACATTTCATCAGTAATAAATTATTATAGGTCAACAACTGTTAAATGTTAAAAAAAACAATTCATAAATGTTTTTTTTTTGTATCATCTCGAATTATCTCTCTAACTCCTACATTTCCGTCCAAAACTGTTATATCTTCTGACTTGAGAAAGTTTATAAAAGCGTCAAAACATTTAGGTGTGTTTAAATGTGCTTATTTATTTGAAACTCTCTTCAGTTTTGTTTCGAAAGCCCTGAACGTACGGAAAGGAATATTTGATTTTAAACACTGTAATTTAAAGTGTTCGTATTTTTGGTGAACGCTTTTCTTCTCCAAGCTTTGAGCATGCAGGAATTCCAGCTCTTGTGCCGACCAGGGAGCTTTATAAGATGTGGAAATCGGGTAGCAGGAGGAAGTTCTCCGAAGTCCTATGTTTTTATCAAAAAGAATGGGGTCATCATCGCGATCACCATATTCATCAGTGACATTTCCAGGTAGTTCTGCGACTTCCTGTTCTGTTTCCTTTCTCTCGTCCTTTTTGTTAGTTTTCTGTTCTTCTCCTGTCAATATTTCCAGTTTATGTGGGATATGTAAAGTGCAAGCGATTCAACTGCAAATTGCGGAATCTAAAATTGGCTAATTGTAACTTGGACAAAATCTCTAATGCAATCAACTTGTTCTTGTGTAAGGGTAGATCAGTCATAAGAACCACTAGCCTGTCATAATCAACGAAATGGCCCTGCATCAAAAGAGCAATACAGCTTATGAACGTCATTGTTATCACTCTTTGATCCATGTCCATTTTCTCTCTTTTCAACTTTCGAAGACACATTGATACCCAGGGAAGTATCTTTGGTGTTTTCTTTATTTTGCTTGGATACACAAGGCCCCGTTTTTCGAGTTCACCTTTAACTAGATCAGATATTGTTATTAGTGTAGCTTCGGTGATATCTGTCGATTCTTTGTCATACACAACCGCCCAAAACTTGTCCTTAAAGGACCAAGTAAGGGTCATGTTTCCATGTTTGTCGTATGTGGTCACCGCGGGAAAATGTTTAAGCTCCAGTTCCAGTAATCCGGCCTCTATGATCTCTGCCAATGGAAGGTTACTTTTATCCAAAAGTAAGTTCAAGCTGGGAAAAACCATTTGGGCATTAGTTCTCCTGTTTGTTGTTAGCAGTTTTACTAGCGACTTGAGGGTTACAGCTCCTACTGTATTAAAAGTGGTCTTACAGGACTTCATCTGTCTTAGGAAATCTTCAAACAGAACATAACTAGCCATCTTGCCAGTTTCGTGCAAGTCATGTAGTAAGGCAACGACCAGATGTCTACCAATAACTCCGTAGCTGCCATCCAAGTGATCGTGTAATCCCACTGATCGTGTTATCATCTTACTTATAGCCTCAGATGTTGTCCATATTTCTGGTGGTGGAATACTATATTCGTTTTGCATACAGGTTGAGTACACTTCTAAAGATAGGAATCCAAAGTGGTCACTCACACTCCGACTGGGTCCAAGAGCGCCGGGTCCCAGATTTATTGAGTATGTTGTGCTCCTTCCACAAAGTGGTTTTCCCCACAACATTTTTTCTGAGGCTAGTTCTAACTGGTAGGATTGCCAGGTAGCACACACATTTCCTGTTTTCTGATACTCGTTCAAAAGTTCCTGAAGTTCCTTGCAAATCCATAAGCCCAAATGTCGAATGCATGTGAGAATTTGACTGGGAAAAGGCACCAACATAGGACAACTTTCTAACAGAAATTCAAGATTTGTTATATCAATAAAATCCAAGGCATGCAAATGGTCTGCAACAGAATCCTGTGAGACGACAAATTCTATCCTACATGCACTTTTCCTCAGCAATGTCCAGTTACTTTGTAATGTTGATATATAATGCTCTGCGTCACGTAGAAATGCTTCCGCTGTCGATCGTGGGAAACACATACCCCCAACAATGCAGCCAGACACTGGATGATATCGTCCATTTGGTTGCCGGTGTGGAATGTCAGCATAAAGCTGTACAAATTGCACATCCTGTGGAAAACGACAAATCTTCATCAAACAATCTTTAACATCCATTGCTCTGCCATCTAAATTGCTCTGATAATTACCGCAGTCTGTGAACGATAAGCAGCTACTTAGTGTTCCTCTGTGGCCAATAACTTGTTCCAAACCTGCTGTGGACCAAAGCAGATCAACGTCTTCACTGTCTGACAAAATGTTTCCGGCAACATGAATAGTTGTACGCAGTATTAATTCGGTATAGAAATCTGACAAGGATAGCCCACATGTCATTTTTTCACCAAATCTGAAGCAAAATATGATTGGTCTTAAAAATCCACTTTGAGGCAGTTCGTCTAAAGATGTTTGCAATGCTTCGAGTATGGGACAACAGTCATCAGGTAAAATGAACATTTTTCGAGCGTCATTAATGTCATTCTTTTGCAGAGTTCTCGTAGCCTCCCCCCTCAAGGCAAGCGTCATTAGTGAAGTTTTAAAACTCTCCCTCAGTTGGAAAAAGGTGGCTAAGGTTTGTTGTCTTACTTGCTGCTTTGATAACGCAACTGAATGCATTTGGTGCACAGGAATTAATCCTATCCAACATTCCCATCCCCTCTCATAGAATAATTGAAAGCCTAGGCTGTTTGAAAATGTCATGAGCTCGCTTTTACTATACTGTGGTAATTTTATATGTTTTTTCAAAACGCTTCTAACATTCCGTAAACTGGCATGATCGTGGGGAAACAGAGTAATATGTCTCACTGGCATTCTAATTGCTGTCAAAGATTTTAATTCCAAAACGCATCCATCAATATCGAATGAATATCTCAACCATACTTCTCTGTCTACTTCATCGACTGTCAAACATCTTCCATAAATTCGTTCATCCCTTCTTAAAAAGAGTTGAGGTGTTTCAGATACAGAATTGTATAGCTTTGCTAAATTAAAGTTCTCTAGCACGGTTTCAGAAAAAGTTTGTACACTTTCTTCAACGTCCATCTGAAATTAGAAAAACATTGTTTTTAGAATGGTACTTTTTGCAGAAGATGTAAAATCCAGAAAAAAAAATCATGTTCGAATAACCGGGTTTTACAAAAGGATTGACCCTGTAGCATGACCAAGTTTTCCCTGGGTTATACCCGGGTTTAACCTGGGTTAAACCCGGGATTACCTTGGGTTAAACCCGTGTATATTCTGGGTCAGACTTGGGTTTATCCTGGGTTAAACCCGGGTATATCCTGTATTATACCTGGGTTATACCCAGGTATATTCTGGGTTATACCCGGGTATATCCTGGGTTATACCCGGGTATATCTCGGGTTATACCCGGGTTTATCCTGGGTTATACCCGGGTATATCTTGGGTTATACCCGGGTTTATCCTGGGTTAAACCCAGGTATATCTTGGGTTAAACCCGGGTATACCCGGGGTTAAACCCGGGTATACCTGGGGTATACCCGGGTTAAACCCGGGTATACCCGGGTTAAACCCGGGTATACCAAGGGTATACCTGGGCATACCAATGGTGTTCATACCCAGCAAGATTTTAATTTTATTCAATGACCTTCATTTCATTCAATATGTTCTAATTGTATAATTAAAAGGAATATATCATAATTACTTATTGAAAATACACTTTTATTTACCAGGTATTATTGAAAAACACAAAAAATATACATAAACTTTGTCCTTTTAAACACAAATAATTCAATATACTTTCGTAAATTTTGAATGCTAAAATAAGGCAAGGTTATGCATAACTTCTATAAAAAAAGATGTCGCTGTTTTCTCAAACAACACATAATAATTAGCAATTAAAAAAAATCAAATGAAATATTACCTTAGATTAAGAAAATCACCCATTAAAAACACAACAGTATATAAGCGTCTAAATCGAAAGAAATCCAGCAACAAAATACCTACTTTCACAATCAAATGATTGACAATCACGTGATAAAATAGGCGGAGTCCCGCATTCCCGCACCCGCATCACGTCAAAGTGCCTATACCCTAACCCTAACCCTAACCCTAACCCTAACCCTAACCCTAAACCCTAAACCCTAACCCTAACCCCTAACCCTAACCCTAACCCTAACCCTAACCCTAACCCCTAACCCTAACCCTAACCCTAACCCTAACCCTAACCCTAACCCTAACCCTAACCCTAACCCCTAACCCTAACCCTAACCCTAACCCTAATTCTAACCCTAACCCTAATCCTTAACCCTCTCCCTAACCCTAGCCCTGACCCTAACCCTAACCCTAACCCTGACCCTAACCCTGACCCTAACCCTTAACCCTAACCCTGACCCTAACCCCCACTAACCCTAACCCCCATTAACCCTAACCCCCACTAACCCTAACCCCTGTTAACCCTTACCCCCACTAACCCTAACCCCCTTTTACCCTAACCCCCACTAACCCTAACCCCCGTTTACCCTAACCCCCACTAACCCTAACCCCCGTTAACCCTAACCCCCGTTAACCCTGACTTTAACCCCTGCAAACACTTATTTTTCTTTTTTTGCTTATATCTTTTCACCGACTGTTCCGGTGTCAACGTTCTTGGTGTCGTTGGAAAGGTCTTGAAGAGCTCTTGACGCTCGCATCATGACAATGTTGTTCTAGTGAACAGAAAGGCGAATAACAAGCGATATTTTCAAAAAGCTTGCAAACGACAGAAAATCTTTATTTCGTGACGGATTTTCTTGACAAGGTCTATTGAATGCTGTAAAGTGTGGACAGATCGAGCCATTGTTTGAGGCTTTCTAGAGCAAATATTGCCTAGGGGTACCCACGCATCTTATACAGATATCTTTCCAGCCTCGCACCTTTTTCCGTTTTTGACCTTTAGCAACCATCTTCGGATGGTGGACAGAACTTGCCAAGAGCTTTCAAATGACACCAAGACCTTGAAAATTGCTTGAAAACTGAGAGAGATTCGGACCTTTCAATTTGGCGTCCATTTGCCACCCCTTTGGAACAGTTTTTGGTCATTTCAGCGAGAGAGGTTCAGGTCAGGGTATCGAGGCCTAGGAAACCTTATATAAAAAGAATAGTTCCTTTTCGTCTCAATTGTTTGACTACTGAGGACGTTGCCTTCTGGTCCTACCGGAATTGCGGCACCTTTTCTTCAAATACCCATAGGTAACACGCCCTTGGGACTAGCAGGCTGAGCTTTGGTATGTGCATTCCTTGAGGTCTTCTTAACCTTTTATGTACGAGTTTAGGGCCTCTATCTCGCACCGTTTAAGCGCTATCGCCCGGAGAAAGAACTTAGCGCGGAACGCAATTTTTACCTCGTCTCCGAGCATAACCGATTTTTGGGGCACTTGAGCAGCTTCTAGTTAGATCTCTTCGGCAACGTGCAGGTTGTCGAGATCTGACCACTTTAACTTGTCCAAATCCCTGTTTCAAAGATTTAAAGACTTTGGTACATTTATCGCATGTTTAGTCCTTCATATCTTTACAGTTTGGCCAACTCTTTGCAGCTACCAGATGTCCTTTTCAGGGTGTCTCACTGACATAAGTGGGATGTATCAATTGCATACCGTTCTCTAGATATGGGAGGTTGAAAATGGTCAAAAATTCTCAATTTGTCAATTTCTAAACCCAATCTTTGGTGTAAATTTTCTACCTTTTCCTGACACCTTCATTTTATGGCTTTGACTTAATCTTGTTGCTCGTTTTCTTTGCTTTCCAACGACACCAAACTCGTCTTCATCCGATAATGACTGAGAAAGTTATGAGCTTTGGAAAATTCCACATTTTCCTTTTCTTTTGCTTCTGTCTGTGACTTTCACTTTTCACTTTCATTTTGTTTGACCTAATTCCGGCATGACCTAATTCCGGCATCTTCGCTTTTAGCCCTATCCCTAACCCTAACCCTAACCCTAACCCTAACCCAAACCCATTTCCGACATGACCTAATTCCGGCATCTTCGTTTTTAGCCCTATCCCTAACTCTAACCCTAACCCTAACCCTAACCCTAACATCTGGAAATCACTTAAGTATCTTTTGCTCAGTCGCGACATAATTTTTCGACTTACTGAGTATTGCGAACAAGTAGAATTATGCTAAATTTTGTTTATTCAACACATAATCTACTTTAATGCAATTATTACAGTGCAAAAAAAGTTTTAAAAATATTTATGTTAACATTTGACACTTTCAAACTCTCAATTTGTTTATTTCTTCGGTGCAGATAAGAAGCTATTATTCTCCCTTTTCTTGTCACTAAGGTTTCAAGTGTCTGATTTAGTCATTTTGTCCGTTTTCTGACCTTTCCAACGACACCAAACTCGTCTTGATCCGATAAAAAATAAGAAAGTTATGAGCTTCTGAAAATTCCACTTTGTCCTTTACTATTGCTTCTATCCGTGACTTTCACTTTCCACTTTCATTTTCTTAATCTTTTAATCTCCGTTGACCTACTTGGGCACTTTAATCCACGGGCATTTTCGTTTTTATCCTATACCCTAAACCTAACCCTAACCCTAACCCTAACCCTTTTAGCCCTATCCCTACTCCAAACCCTAACCCTAAACCTAACCCTAACCCTAACACTAACCCCTATTAACCCTAGCACCCATTAACCCTAACCCTAACCCTAACCCTAACCCTAACCCTGAGAGGACGAGCTCATGGATAGTCGTTGTTTACGGAGCTCCGATATTTCTGACCATAAATATACCTTCAAGTAGAATTGTGTATATATTTCTGTTTCTATGTGTTGTGTGTATACAATTCTTTGATTTGGATTACATTTCGATTCAATTCTACTGTGATTATGAACTTTTTGATGCGAGTATAGAACATAAACAAGTAAGTTTACTCGCCCCATTGTATTACCGCAGTGAGTATCTACTCACTACATGTTTGTATATAGGTGTGCGTACAGGCTTAGACGTTTGTATTTACGAAATGGAGAAACCAGTGTATCTTAAAAACAGTGAACTTCTTGAGAGTTCAGACAATTCTGTGAGAATTATAGATTATGAACTTTTGCAAGCAGTGAGCGCGGTTGTAGGAGATAGCGTCAAGTGTTTACAGTTAGACAGGGACCTATGGAGAATATATCTCCATAACAAAGAAAGTAGACAAAAACTCCTACAGCAATTGTTTGAATATAAAAACCAAAGTGTGTCTGTGTACGACACTAACCCCTACTCGTCCGGAGCACTATCTCCTAGAGATCAGGTGTTAAAAGTCACAGTTTCAGGGATTCCGCTTTCGGTCCAAGATACTGAAATTACAAACATGCTTAAGAAATTTAACGTAAAATTCAAAAGTGAACTTCGTTATGAAAACATTCGAAACCCAGAAACTGGAAAAATGACAAGCGTCCTGAATGGAAATCGCTTTATTTATATTTCCCCACTCCCCGATGGCAAAGCACTTCCCCGAACAAGCTACTGCGCTGGTTTAAAATGCAGAATTCACCATTTTGGTCAATTCTCGGCAAAACAAGAATTAAAATGTCGAAAATGCTGGCAAACTGGCCATTATACAAGGAACTGTCAAAATGAGACATGCTGTAAAGTCTGTAAAAAGCCGGGTCATGAACCCGGGGATACTCAGTGCGAATTCTATCAGGAGCAAACAAATGTTATCGCTTTTCAAGGTTACAAGAGCATTCTCTCAAATTTCCATATGAGTGAAATCAAAGTTTATGGAGAAAATCACAAGTCAGCAGAACACGCGTTTCAAATGACTAAAGCAATTCGAAACGGCGATCTTGTGGCTGCCGAAAAAATTCGTTCTGCGACGACTGCACTGGATGCAAAGCGCATCGGCGATTATATCTCCAAAAACGAATCGTGGGAAAAAGAACAAATTGAAGTTATGTCAACAATTATAGATGCTAAAGCCTCTCAAATTAAACCCTTTCAAGAAGCCCTACAAAAAAGTGGCCCGAAATCTATCATAGCGGAAGCTACGTACGATGATTTCTGGGGGACTGGTATCAACGTTTCAGCTACTGTAAAAACAAATCCTGAAGCTTGGCCCAGTAAAAACATGCTTGGCATTATAATCAAAGATGTAGCAAAAAACTACCGTCGAAAACCAAGAAGTTGGTCCCTCCCGAGGCAACCAAATAACAAAGCTGCGCGGGTGTCACACTCACAGAAGGAAATCACCGACTTCGTTAGCCAGCTAAAGGAAGGACCATCCAAGAGATCTCGAGAAAATGTCAACGATGACGCAGACACTAGTGAGCAAGGTTAATATCCTCTTTTTTCTTTCAGACTCTCTCTATGATGAACGTTTTTTTTTCACATTTACGTATTGTTTTGCTTTAAACAAATATCACTATGCCTTACCCATTATTAAGTGTTTTCTCCTTAAATGCGAGGGGATTGAATACATACAAAAAAGAATAGTTTTATATGATTGGCTTCAAGACTTAGACATAGATATTGTATTATTACAAGAAACTCATTATATAGAAGCGAGAGAGTATCAATATAATGCCAGATGGATGGGCTCAAGTTTTCACTGTTTTTCGAGCTCAGCGTTTAGTAGAGGTGTCTCTATATTAATCAGAAAAAAATTTCCTCATGAATTGATAAACTATCACAGGTCTTCTGACGGAAGGAAAATTTTGATAAATCTTAAAATTAATGATATAACTTTTTCAATAGCAAACCTCTATGCACCAAATAATGTATCGGATAGAAAAGAATTTTATATCACAACTAAGTCTTGGGTAAGAAAAAATGCTAAGAATCTTGAGAACTTGATTGTATGTGGAGATTTAAACTGTAATATTGACAACTATAATCAGAATACCGATTCAAGCAAAACGCAATTAAACTCTTTAATAAAACAATTAAAACTGATAGATGGCTGGAAAAAATGCATGAAAATAAATCGGGTTTTACTTGGTGCAATGCAAACAATATTCCAAGTAGCAGAATTGACTATATTTTATTTGCAGAAAAATTTCCATTATCAATAGATTGCTTTTCTTTAAAAAATTGTCCTAAAGTAAATAACAATAGAATGAGTGATCATCTAGGACTAAAAATGGACTTTATCCCACAGAAAAACAAGAGAGGGTGTGGATACTGGAAAATGAATACTTCATATTTAGTAAAGGAAGATTTTTGTAAACAATTAAAAGATATTTTAAGAAATAAAGAACTTGAATTTAGAAATATAAAATGTGCACAAGAAAGATGGGAGATGGTTAAACTTACTGTTAAAGAGTTTTCTATAACCTACTCCAAAACCAAAAGTAAGAATACTAAAAAGAGAGTTAAAGAAATTGAAAACAGAATTACAAAAATTGAAAATAGACCTTTTAATGAAATTAATAATCAAGAAAAATATAAGCTAGAAAGAGAATTACAACAAATATATGATAAAAAATTAGAAGGAGCATACATTAGATCTAGAGCAAACTGGATTAAATGTGGAGAGAAATGCTCTTCTTACTTCTTAAAACTAGAAAATAAGCACCAACAAAGTAATGTTATTGAAAAAATTGACCAAGATAACCAAACCTTTTTTAGTAGTAATGATATCTTGGGGCAATTATGTAAATTCTATGAAAAACTATACACATCACAAAACCCTAAATCTGGAGACATAAGAAACTATTTAAGGAATACTAAATTAAAAACAAAATTAGGCACAGAACAACAAAAAATATGTGAGGAATTTCCTACTCTATTAGAATGTGAAGAGGCTATTAAAAATATGGATAACAATAAATCACCTGGTTTAGATGGCATACCAGTCGAATTTTACAAAATATTTTGGAATGAAATAAAAGATTACTTCTATGATTCACTATTAAAATCTTATGAATATGGTGAACTACCATCAACTCAGAAATTAGCTGTTATAAGTTTGATTTTCAAAAAGGGTGATAAAAGTAATTTGAAAAACTACAGACCCATAAGTCTCACAAACTGTGATTATAAAATACTTGCTTTTGTCTTAGCTAGAAGATTACAAAGGGTTATCTCAAAATTAATAAATAAAGACCAGTCAGCATATATAAAAGGTCGATATATAGGAAATAATGCACGTCTAATTCAAGATATATTTGACTATTTTGAAAATCAAAAGGAGAATGGCTTATTATTATTTTTAGATTTTGAAAAAGCCTTTGATACTGTTGAATGGGAATTTATGTTACAAGTATTAGAAGAATTTAATTTTGGTCCAAAATTTATTAAATGGATTTCAATTTTATACAATAAGCCTACTTTTAGAGTAAAGAATAGTGATTTTATTTCAAAAACTTGTAGAATGACAAGAGGGATTGGACAAGGTTGTCCAATTTCTGCATTGTTATTCATACTTGCCACTGAAATCTTGTCAACCAGAATAAATACATCAGAACAGGTTAAAGGGTTTCAAGTAAATGATCAATGTGAAATTAAAATGTTACAACATGCTGATGATTCAACGAATCCCCTAAAAGACTTAGTGTCTGTAAAACATGTGATAGAAATTATAAATAATTTCTCTATCCTTGCTGGTCCTAAACTAAACTTGCATAAATCTGAATGTATACTCCTAGGACCTTTAAAAGACACTTGTAAAAATGTACATGGAATAAATGTTACAAATGATCCAGTAAAAACACTTGGAATTTATATAGGACATAACAAGAACCTCTGTGAGGAAAAAAATTGGAATGAAAAAATAAACAAGATTGTTGACACTATAAAAGCATGGGAAAAAAGAAAATTAACTATTTTTGGAAAGAAAGAAATTGTTAATAATCTCATTATTTCAAAATTTCAATATGGAGCAAGTATTCTTCCAAATCCACCAAAATATTCTTAGCAAAGAGAATTTAACTCTTGACTATTTACTCAAAACAAATGTGCAAGATATTACACATTATCATGATTTAAACTTGCTACCTTGTTTCTACAAACAGGCTTTTTGTGCATTTAATAAATGCAAAAAACAAAAAGATGTAGAAAAAATGTCAACTGACGAGTTTTTGTCTTTACCTATTTGGAAAAATACATTATTTATGCATAAAAACAAACCAATATTTCTATCAAACTGGATAAAATCAGGTGTTTTATATACAAAAGATCTTTTTGATATAAATGGAAGACTACAAGATATTTCATACTTTTTAGAAAAAATTAAAGATAAGAGAAACATATTCTGTGAATATTTAATAGTGAAATCTGTGTTTAATAAGTACTCCAAAATCTTTGAATGTAAAAAAGCTCAGTATGTCAATATTAAAGATTATCATTTTGTTTTATTTTATGGGGATATTTATTGTAATGTGGAGAGTCAGAAATCCTCCTTTTTCTACAACATATTGAGAGCAAAGAAATTTCACCAACCTATAACTGTAAAATATTGGACAGACCTATTTGATATTCCTAGATCAATATGGCCAAAAATTTTTAATATGAAAATTACTAAAATGTTTGATAAACAAATTGCTGATTTTAATTATAAACTATTACATAAATTGCTGAATAATAATTTGAATGTTAGTAAATGGAATGCTGATGTGCTCAGATTTTGTAACAATGTGGAGAAATTGAAAATATAGAACATCTATTATATAAATGCAATGATTCTGCAAACATATGGGAAAAAGTCAGCAAATCATTAAAATTTAATATTGGGTGGAAAAATATAGTAATTGGGTTCTATGAAGAAACTCAGTTATCTGAAATGCTGAACATACTCATTTCTTATATAGCGTTGAAAATATTTAAATATAAAATGAAATGTCGTGTAAATTGTGAACCATGTATTACAGAAAATTTGATGAAATTTGTTAAGAACAATTTATCTATGTATTGTAATATTATAAAAATGTCATATAAAAATTTAAAGCTAGCTGAAATGTGTTTAAATTTGGAGAGAGATTTGTAATGTTAAGATAAAAGAGTATATTTTCATTCTGTAAGATATCTTATGTTAATAATATATTTATTTTTTGAAATCCAATGCTTCTTGGGCAGCCTGGTCGACGAAGCATGTAAACAAATGGGGGTCAAATACGGACTTTTGGCGGAGAATTGGGACCCCCAGGGTTTACAAGGATTTCATAAACACAAAAGATCTTAATACGTATTATCATTATTTTTCTTTATTCATGTATTTTTTATTTTACTCTTTCGTTACTGAATCATTTGTAAAAATCGATAACTCACATGTTTATGCCCCAGATTATAACCGGAAATTGCATGTGCGATGTAAATTTTGAACCAATACCGGACAAGAAAGCAAAATACGAGAATGAAACGCATCTGTTTTTTTTTTCGTTTTTCAATATATTAGTTAAAATTAAATTATTAAGATGAATGTACATATAAATAAACCATGATATTCAAAGAGCCATGATATATGCAATACTGTAATTTGAAACGCTAGATATTTCATATATTATATTTATTTTTAATATGAAATGTTTTTCAATGAAATATGAATAATCATGATTTTTCTTTTTCATTACTCTTTCAAGATTGTGTAAACTTTTGTATATTAAACATTGAATATAAATATACCGATCCAGGGAGCTCCTGGCACCCCAGGTGACGTATTAACAGAGGGCTTCTGAGGAAGTTTTACCTCAAACTTTGTTGTATGAAATAAATCTTTTATAAATAAAAAAAAAAAAAAAAAAAAAAACTCTTTCAAGATTGAAATTGGTCCTCGAACTGATCTGCCATATACAAGCTCGAACGGAGAAAATCCAAGACTCTCCTGTGAAACTTCTCTATAGGCGAACAGAACTGCACTCAGGTACTTGTCCCAATCTTTAGGTTTTTCAGAACAAAGTCGCTTCAACATTTGTTTCAGAGTTCCGTTGAAACGTTCTACCAACCCATTACAGCTCGGATGATATGGTGTCGTGGTCCATTGTCGAAGAGAAATAAGTCGACTCACCTCTGACATTAGAGAAGAAGTAAATTGACTTCCCATATCTGTCAACATCTCACGGGGCACACCGATTCTCGAGAACATCTCCATCAGGGCCTCTGCAACCCTCTCTGTCTCGATGTTAGGCAAAGCAATAGCTTCTGGATAGCGAGTAGCATAATCTACCAGAGTCAATATATAACGGTTACCTTTGTCGGTGGTTGGGTACAGTGGTCCAACAAGATCAACTGCAACTCTTTGGAAGGGCTCATCTATGAGTGGCATTCGCTCCAATGGTACTTTCTGTACCTTACCTTTGTGAACTGTGCGTTGACATATGTCACACGACTGGCAATAACGCCGCACCTCACTATGCATCCCTGGCCAGAAGAATTCTGAGGTAACTCTTACTAAGGTCCGCTGTGTCCCGAAGTGACCTGCTAACAAAGAGTCATGCGCTAGTTTCATTACCTGGTCCCGAAACTTTGCAGGAACAACCAACTGAGTATACACCCTGTCTTGTCCTCCAGTACGAGTAGTGTATTGTCTAAACATGAGTTCATTTTTCTTAAACCAAATCACCTTACCATTTTTCTTCATCTGAGTCACGTGGTTCTCAACATATTCACGTACCTTTTTCAGAGAAACATCCTGCTCTTGTGCATTTCTAATTTTCAATGGATCAAAATCCTCAGATATGATGGCTGGTACTTTAAGCTGAGTGTATGGTTTGCTCTTGTTACGTTTCTGTTGCCGGGTCTCTACAGCGTTTACCTGCCAATCTGGATCTGGTTGAGTCGCTGGCTTGGCATCTGGGACATTACCAACTATCAGATCGTATACAGGATTCTCCATGCACCATACCTCATGTTGTTCTTTCAAGAAGGGAGTGTTAATGGAAACCTCTGCGATCGGAACAGTTATTTTGGAGCCGTCTGCTAGAACACAAGTCTGTTTCTTACCTTGTACTAGGTCTTCCTCTTGTATTTTGCTCCTCCTTATGACAATACCGCTGCAGCCAGTATCTCTCCAGACTGTAACTGGTATATCGTTAACATATCCTGCAGATATCGGCATACTAGAAGCTAAGTTTCTTTTGCAAGAAAAAAATGACGTAGTTGTTGGAAAAGAAGATGCAGTGGATTCTATAACAGAGTCTGAGGGTATTGTGCTAACAAAACATACCTTTTGCTCAGAAGATCCAACGTCCTGCACAGCATGTGACACATTGTTAAAAGCTGTTTTGGACCTACACTCTGATGCAAGGTGTCCAACTTTGTGACATTAAAAACACTTACGTTCTGATTAGGTATGAATCTTTTCTTATCAAAAGAAGAACTCTTGTTCTCACCAACATTTACTTTCTTTACCGGTTCGACCTTTTTGGACAAAGAAATCTTACCCTTACCTATAGCTTGTAGCGCACTTACGTCGCGGGCATCTTTGTACTGATCAGCTAAGTTTGCCATATTTGTTAAACTGTCAGGTATTCTCTCCTTTAAAAACAATCTTAAATCTTGACTACATACATGCAGAAATTGATCTCGCAACATACGATCATACAAACCTTGATATGTTTTGGGTGCCTTTGCCATTTCAACCCACCTTTCAAAGTAACTACTCAACCGGACAGCAAATTGAGAAAAGGTTTCACACTGATCTGGCCTACATGATCTAAACTTCTTTTTAAAACCATCATCGGTCAATTCAAAGCGTTTCAATAAAGCTGTCTTAAGAGTATTGTAATCAAGGGCATCAGTTTTGGGCATTAACGCATACACATCTAAAGCCTTTCCCTTTAACAATGCACTAAGATTTATAGCCCAGTTTGATTTATCCCAGTGCTGAGCTTCAGCATATCGTTCAAACCTAAGGAGAAAATTATCCATCTCATCATGAGAATCGTCAAAGAAAGGGAGTTTGGGTGATTTGGGCAAAACATGACCACCAGTAAACTTTGACTCGTCTGAGAAAATAGGCTTTTGTTCTAATTTCATTTTCTCTATGTCATTTCTCATTTCTCTCTCTCTAACTCAAAACTAAGTCTCTCTTTTTCAACCTCAGTCTGAGAATTTATCTTTATCTTATCTAACTCTCTCTGAGCTTGTCTTTCATCTCTCCGTAAAGCTTGCTGCTCTTTAACAAAATTTGTGAGATCTTCATCTTTAAGACCTAAACTCTCCCCAAATAATTTCAACTCGTTTAAATCATCTGACATGATTAGCACATGTGACGGAACAAATTCTGCTTCGAACCTCACTTCACCTCTAACTACCTTAAAACCAGCAAAAACTAATATGCACTTACTAACCGCATCGCGATATTCTTTACATCCAGTTACGTGACTTGCACCATTGCTTACTCTGTTTTTACCAGAATGGTCCAACTCACTGAGACAGGTCCAACTCCTTTTAGTACTTTTCCGAGGTCCCAAACAACCAGAATCCAGCTGATTCTCTACAACATAGAACAAACACAACAGAAAATGGGAAAATACAAAATAAAACAGCATGTAGAAAACATTGACCAAGCAGAGAAAATTTTCAACAAAAAGAGAAAAATGTCAGTTTTTTTTTTAACTTAAAAAAATTATACAAATATTTTTGAAAACTTTGTATAGTTGTTACATAAAACAAAAATTAATGTTCTTAGGGAATCTTATCCCACTTCTGACACCAATTTGTCACAGATTGTCGAGCGGATTTACTATTTCTTTTTACTTCACTAAATTTAAATATAACTCAAATGCATTTTTAAAAGATAATTTACATATTTAATAACAATAAATGTACAAATTCAACAAATTCCGTTGTTGCTTGTCCTATTGCGTCGTGCTGCCGCCTTACACACTACTGGCCAGAGGAACTCTAAGGCCCAAAGGTTGTTTCCCTTTTACGCACCACTCCACTCGGAACGGGCTGACTCACTACAAGGCACTGGGTGGCCTTTCCACACCGTCTCTATGTAGACTTATACCATGGATAGATGGAACCTGCTCCAACATACATATACAAGTTTTATTGATAAGCGCTTTTGGCTTGACACAAATACATACTTCACTCATTATCAAACTTGTGGATAATGTACACGTCTTAAATAAGACTAATTACACAAACGAGTTGTTTAAATTATGCATACAACTCTTACACAAATGCAATATTGCGAATTGCTACTACACGGACAAACTTATATGACGGAAATTGTACACCATACTTTAGAAATATTCAAATACGTGTTACTATACATAGAAATACAATTATAAACGAAACATACATGCTTAAAATGATGAGAAATGTGGTTACTGGATGTTTTAGGACAAATGAACGCGAAATGAAAATAATAAAGATAAAATATTATAAACATAAACTTTACCTCAGAAAAGCTGGACCATAATATACAGGAAATACAGAGGAAGCCCTGCAAGTAATACTGGTACTCGCTGTAGTTATAATTTCTAATTACAAAACATATCAGATCTCTGCTACATGTATGACAGAGGGGTAAAAGCGTCCTCCTCTCTGGACTGCCGTGTCCAAACCAACTTGCACGGACAGGCGGGTTTAAAGGTCCAGTGAATTGAGGTTCAGTAAAGGAAATTTACAATGATAAACTGACTAAAACGAAGGGGTTCCACTACATAATATTAAAATACAGTAACCAAATAATATGGGGATTTTAATGTGACAGTAACAGCTCCAGAACTGAAGATCTATTTAAGCAACTTGATTTTCTTAATGTTTTGATTTTTTCCATAGCTTCAGTGGAAAGTTGGTCGTTTGCAAGATGAACAGGGCAGCACCGAGACCCGGGGGGAATAAATATCTCTCCTTGAATGTATGCCCTGAAGCGGGTGTAAGTAGAGGCTACCTGCAATTTTGGCCCAGGTCTTTTGCAAACGAAACAGTATGAGTGGCCTGTGCTTGTGCTTGGA
>NW_026932782.1:0-53494 GCF_032062105.1 Saccostrea cuccullata
GATATGACTTGTACTGTGAAAGGGTTATATTTTTTTAGTATAAATGTTGGAGCTTAAAATACCTTGAAAGGTTACGTGCAAATTTACAAAAAAGAAATTCCTTTAACAACTTGCTTTTTGGCAAGGAATGAAATACGTCCATTTGAAGATTTCTCAAATCTGTCAGGGTATAGAATATCACTGTAAGACTTTTCTTTATGAACGTTTTATTTTGTTTATTACACTCGAAGCTAGTTACTGGCGGCAAGTCGTATTTGAGTGTCACAACATAATTCATTATTGTTTACGACTGTATAGATATCGTTAATAGATATTGTAATATTTTGCGATTGTAATTTTAGCGGATTTGTTTTGTCTGCAAAATTGGACAACCGCATTCGTTATACGGTATTTCACTTTGTAAGACAACATCAGATTTGACATAAAGATTCCGTTAGGAAGGGCCGTTCAAGTCTCGGATATTTAAAAAAAAACTTTGATTTCTCAAATATTGTTCATCTGGCAAAGTTAGCCTCTCTTCATACATTTAACTTTTTAGGTCACCTGAGTAAACTCAGGTGACCTATTGCTATCTGTTTTCGTCCGTCGTCGTGCGTTGTGCGTTAACATTTGAACATTTTCAGCTTCTTCTCTGCAACCATTGAACCAATTTCAACCAAATTTGGCATAAAGCATCTATGGGTAAAGGGGAACAAAAATTGTGAATTTCATGATCCCTGCCTTCCTGGGGCCTGAGGGGTGGGGCCAAAACTACTAAAATTAATGCAATCTTTAAAAATCTTCTTCTTAACTCCTGGACATCAAGCAGTTAAACTGTTTGCATGATTGTAATCAGCAATGAGTCCTCTACCAAAGTTGTGAAATTCATGGCCCTGGGATCAGGGGTTCTAGTGCTAGGGCGGGGCTAAATAAGTAGGTAGTGAAAATGCATTATTTCTATGAAAATCTTCTTCTCTGCTCCTGGGTATGAAATAAACCAACTAAGTACATAGTTATGATGAGCAAGAGTGCCTCTACCAAAATTGTGAATTTTATGGCCCCAGGGTCAGGGGTTCTGGTGTTATGGCAGGGCTCTATAGATTATATAGTGAAAATATATGAATTCTCTGAAAATCTTCTTCTCTGCTCCTAGGTATTAAAGAAATTAACTAAGTGCATAGTTATGATGAGCAAGAGTGCCTCTACCAAAATTGTGAATTTTATGGCCCCAGGGTCAGGGGTTCTGGTGTTAGGGCGGGGCTCTATTGATTATATAGTGAAAATACATGAATTCTTTGAAAATCTTCTTTTCTGCTCCTGGGTATTAAATAAACTTACTAAGTACGTAGCTATGATGAGCAAGAGTGCCTCTACCAAAATTGTGAATTTTATGGCCCCAGGGTCAGGGGTTCTGGTGTTACGGCAGGGCTCTATAGATTATATAGTGAAAATACATGAATTCTCTGAAAATCTTCTTTTCTGCTCTTGGGTATTAATTAAACTAACTAAGTGCATAGTTATGATGAGCAAGAGTGCTTCTACCAAAATAATGAATTTTATGGCCCCAGGGTCAGGGGTTCTGGTGTTAGGGTGGCACTGTATTGATTATATAGTGAAAATACATGAATTCTTTGAAATCTTCTCTGCTCTTAAAGATTAATTAAACTAACTAAGTGCATAGTTATGATGAGCAAGAGTGCCTCTACTAAAATTGTGAATTTTATGGCCCCAGGGTCAGGGGTTCTGGTGTTAGGGCGGGGCTTTATTGATTATATAGTGAAAATACATTAAATCTTTGAAAATCTTCTTTTCTGCTCCTTGGTATTAAATTAACTAAGTGCATAGTTATGATGAGCAAGATTGCCTCTACCAAAATTGAATTTTATGGCCCAGGGGACAAGGGTTTTGGTGTTAGGGCGGGGCTCTATAGATAATATAGTGAAAATACCTGATATCTTTGAAAATCTTCTCCTCTGCTCCTAGGTATTAAATAAATTAACTAAGTGCATAGTTATGATGAGCAAGAGTGCTTCTACCAAAATAATGAATTTTTTAGCCCCAGGGTCAGGGGTTCTGGTGTTATGGTGGGGATCTATTGGTTATATAGTGAAAATACATTAAATCTTTCTTTAATACAGAAAATTTTCTTCTCTGCTCCAGGGTATTAAGCAGATGAACTTCCTATATAGTTATGATGGACACGGGCCCTAATCTTCCAGAATTTCACGGCCCCAGGGCCAGGCGTCCCCTAGAGGAGGGGGGGGGGCTGTACTTATATACTAAAAATGAATGAATGATTTGAAATCTGCTCCTTGGTATTAATCATATATCAAGGCCTAAGGGTCAGGGGTTCATGTGTGGTAGGGGCACTACTGATTATTGCTGAATATTACTGATTAGTTGAAATGCATTTTTGTTCCCTTACCCTGCCTATGGGTATTAAGGTAACAAACTAAGCAGCTGCTAAGTGTATTGTTATGATGATCAATGGTGCCTCTTTCAAAATTGTGAACGCCATAGCATCTGGCTTAAAACATGAATCAAATTCAATCAATGGAAAGTTGTTGCATAATGCTCAGGTGACCTATAAGGCCCATGGGCCTATTGTTCATATTGGAAACTGTGGCCCTTGTTGATGATTAAAAACAAAATATTTGGCATTTTTATTTTTTGGAGCACTTGTTCCTGAAAAAAGAGGATTGTCTTTTAGTTATATCATATTTTATATAATATCTAGGTTTATATACTATAATGATGGTTTTGACTTCCATGCTGGTCTTAGCATTGTTGAAGTCTGCCTTCCCTTTTGCTTAACTTAATTACAATATTTTTGTCAGTTCCACTACCTTAAGTTACTACAATTGATTGACCCCTTCTAATTCTTCTTTTTAAAATGTTACAAGTCTTCATTTCTTTGTTGTTTTTATCTTGGAAAGATCTTGAGCATCATTTTTATTTCATATAAAACGTTTATGCTAGACACTAACACTGGTGAAGGGATTCAATTTTTTACTTCTTTTCAACTTTTCGTGTTTTCGATGATTTGTTAAATATTTCTAGGTCGGCAAATTGTCGCCCGATCATCGAGCTTCAGTTTTATTTTACCCATCAGCCAATTTTTTTTTGGTAAACCAATTATCGAACTACGATCGAGCGACTTTATAAACTGACCGCTGATCGTTTGGACGATTATCATAGGTTGAAGATTGCTTCAATTGCAGAAAGCGGCCACCGGCGCAAAAAAAATAATAACTTGGACCGATGGTGAAACAATTAGTTAGCCGACTAAAAAGAGAGCCCAAATTTCGACAAGACAATGATCGATAAACTGCCGACTGTTTCCTAAGGAATTCAATTTTTGCTTCAAAAACCATCGTCGTGGGGATTTAGAGGTATTACACTAACTGTGACTTCGCGAATAAGAATCTGGGCATTACGAAGGAAGCACCTTATCACCAGGATACTGACACAGAGACTTTATTTGAGCACAGTGCAATGAACAATGAATAACTATAGCTCAGAATCATGAAATTTTTCCCTATTAAAACTATTTTTTGTTCTCGTCAGTGCTTAAAATTTACATATTAACTATGGCACATTAATCCTTTGTATTTACTTTTTAACTTAGAGTTTACAGGATTTGTGTAATCAAATAATACACACCGGGAGCAGAGCAAACAAGGATTTTTAAAAAGATTGATTCACCCTCCATGGTAAAGTGAGCATCCCCTGCAGACCAGTCAGACCCAACTTTGTGCTCTTGTCATGATAGTGAAAGACGTGTGTAAACATTGACCTTGCAATTAGTTCGGAATATATCAGTTAGCATTTGACTAAATTGAAAAATGTATTTGCTGACAAGGCCATTTTATCGTCAATAAAACTTTCAAATTGAAGAATTCGAATGAGACTGTTGATATTCTTGTTTCATCAACCTGTTTGTCAATAGCTTGCCTCGTTTTATAATATATATATATATATAGGCAAAATTTAGAACTGAAAATAAAATACGACGAAATGTATTTCTCAAACGAATTTCGGCGCCACACAACTGTGACATCATGCCCAATTCAGTGAAGCAATACTTTATTAAAGGAGTTAGAGATTACTATAGAATAATTAAGAAAAGCCTTAATAGAAAATCAATTTTGAACGTACTTTAATTACAATGGAACTATGACCTTGATTTAAATGAAAGATATGGAGATAATGAACAGTATTCAATATCAAAGTCCATAAAGCAATACAAAATTGGAGCAGAGCAAGCACGGACCTCCGAAACATCAGAGATAGGGTCAGGTGCCATGGAGGAGTGAGCATCCCATGCCGACCGGTCACAGTTGCTGCGTGCTCCTTGTCATGATCGGGAAATAAGGAAAAAAAATTATCGTAAATTCAATGTTTAAATAATGGACTAACAATTAGCATGAAAAACATAAGTCAGCATTTGACTAAATTGTATTTGCTGACAAGGTCAATGTATCGACCATAAAACTTACTATATGACGAGTTAAAACGAGAATGTTGATATTCTTGTTTCATCAACTTGCTTGTCAATAATTTACCTCGTTTTAGAAATTGTTTATACGTAGAGCATGTTCTTGCGTATGAATAAACTGAGATATACTTATATACTCCGTATGCAGATGATGAAGGTATATTGCTGCATAAGTAAGGAAAGTTGACGATAGAAAAGTTAAAATCATTATTTCGTTTATCATGTAGCTTGGTTGTTAGATTACCATTATTGTCTTTTTCAAGTAAAATATCCAAGTACGAAACAGATGTGTCAGACTCTATGGTATCTTTTATCTCAAGCTCACCAGGATATATCGTATCGACGTAGGAATCGGAATTACGTACGATAATGTTAATTGACAATGCGTCGTTGATATATCTTAATGTGGAGTTGAAGGTCTTAACAATGTTGTTACCTGCTTAGTGATCAGGAACCAGTACTACTGATTCTGTAATTTATCTAATTCTTTTTTCACTTCTGGATTATTGAACAAAGAAGGATAGATGGTTTTCATATTGCCCCTCAATCTTTTAATACGTGTCTTTAACATGAAACTGATACATTTTATCTAATCTGACAAGATGTCAACGTCTTCTTTTTCATATGTGGCCCATCGTCTGGAGTAATTTTAAACAGAATCCATAATATCTATAAAATTCAGAAGCTAATTGAAATATCGGGGTTCGCTATATTTAGGATTTTATAAAAAGTGATCTAAGGTCTTCATTATATTTACGTCACCTGTAATAACGTGTCCAGCAGGACTAAAGTTATAGGGCGAAGAAGAACATGAACACGATGGAGGATTGTGTTTCACATACTCGGTATCAAGACCATGTAAAAGATTTTTTGTAATTGAAAAGTTTGGATGCAATGTATGGTCGATGTATATTTGTAGGAAATACAAGGTGTATTCTTTAACTTTTAATATGGTGGAACACAAGACGGGTCCCTTTTGTGATAAAGAATCTAACTTATATTAATCGCATTAATTCCTTTATTGGCGTATTGAAGTTTAAGGAAAAGACGGATTGTTTAAGCGGCATTTTCCTCCTTAAAACGTGTTGGTTAAAAAAGCCTATGATATGCAATATTCATAATCGAGCCGATATTCTTGTGTCGAGGACTATATAAAAGTTTCAAAGGGACAGAGTAAAGTTTGGTGCAAATATGATGTAGAACTAACTGTTGATTTACATGTGGTAGTATTGAATCAAAAGAGACGTTGTGTATTATAGGTTTATTGTACGACCGATGCACGTGACTACGCTAACGTCTTATTGTATGGTTAAAAAGTTTCATCACATTTGCATTATTACACTGTGGACTTAGAAGTTTTCCAACATTATCGACATTGTCACTGCATCCACAGGGAAAGGCTGTCCCTAGTTTTCTAATCCTAAATACTTCGCGTTGTGTACGGAAAGATGTACTCAGCGACGGACTATTTGTGTGGTGATTCATCTTTTCGAGAATTCTAACTTTCATTGACAAAATAGAATGTTCAGGCAAATTAAAATGTTTGCTGACCACCATGATTTATTTGAAATCGATGAGCTGATTTTTTTTTATTGATTAAGTGATCCCTTGGTTTCACCAACAGAAACAAGTCCACACATATTACAATCTACTAGTATTACATACAACAACATTAGAAGACTTGCAGTTTAGATTTTTCCAAGTTTTGGTATAGAAGCTCTGTCCAGTAAGATAACTGGTGAAAGAAGTGTTAGTTATCAAATATCGAAGGTATTACAGTTTTGCAAAGAACATTTTGAAACAGAAGAAATGGGATCGGAAAAGGAATTATCCAATATATCTGTAATAGAAACCTTACATTATTTTAACCGGACTACGGTGTTGTTGTACTGTTAGTAAATAAAAACAGAAATGGTACTGCACGAAGTGAGTTACTTATTTACAGATAGCAGAGCTTATCCATTTTAACCGTAGTCTATGCATTTACATTGTAGAAGAAAAGCTTTCCCTGTGGTTGCAATGACAATGTCTATAGGATTGAATATTTTTCTAAGTCATAGTTAGGCTGGGTAATTGTAATGGACTTTTTAAGCATACACTGAAACGTAAGCCTAGGTATTAGAATAAGATAAACCTTTTTATACTCGATGTGTCCTTTGATTCATTACTACATTGTATGAATCAATCGTATAGTCTTCATTTGGTATTCACTACATTTGCACGAAATTTTGCTTTAGCTCTCCCTTTAAAATTTTATAAAAAGCCTACTTGAAATGGTCAGGAAAAGTTAATATTTGGATTTGTATCTGTGGTTATGGATATTGCAAATCATAGGCTTTTTAAACCACCATTTGTATGAAAAAATGCAGCTTATACAACCTTTTTGTTCTACAATATGCCTACAAAGGCGCAATTACTATAGATAATTTCCTTAATTACAAGAGGGTCCAGTTTTGTAATCCAATATATTTCAACTTAAATACAACACATTGTATATTTTTTTCCTGCAAATATAGATCGACTTTTGCTTTCAAACTTTTTAATAACAAAAGAAAAATCTTGCTTTGTGTTCATGCTTTGTCACTCTACAAATAATTTTCTGTCGGACACTTTATTACTGGTGATGAAAATAGAGTTAGTAATGAGGACCTTAAATCACTAATTTCAAAAGGGCCACATTTTGGAAATCCTGATTTTTCTACTGGCGTCATAACTTTTAGAATATTATAAATACTGTGAAAGATAATGCCAGTGGTTAGTCAGACATGAAACCTTGACACTTTGTCAGAATGGATTAAATGTATCAGACATATGCTAAATTTCGTATTAAACGAATAGGGGGGCAATTTGAAAACCATCTATCCTTCTGTATTCATTTATTCAGAACTGAATGAAAATAGATTATTAGAACACGATCAATATGTGCTGGTCTCAACCGAAAAAGCAGGTAACAACATCGTATTTGTTTGAAAAGCTCATTATTTTAATTGTATTTCAGAAAAAAATGAGTTTTGGTTCAACAAGCGGTAATCAAATTTATACCCACAACTCCTTGTGTAGAAATTCTTCAAAATCGTGTGTAGTTTTTATTAATTTTTAAATGAATGGCAAGGGTATTTGGTGGTGGCAGGACAAAATAAAATTTGCTTGCATGAGACACCCGTTGACCACAGTTACTGGTTGTCCAACCAAGAATAATTCCATTGTATTATGTTATTGTATTTGTATGTATTTGATTATAATCGTATTTGGTCAACAAAAATCTGAGTTAACAAGTTAAAAAAGTGTAACGCCTCGGTGATACAAGCCGTATCACTACACATCAAACTCGGTCGCACTGCAGGCTACAAATGCAATTTTTTTGTCTCTGGTGTAACTAAACAAGGGTATTGCATTTGTTTGTCAGAATGTCATCTGCAGTTGTTTACAGTTGGATGATCCGTTGAAATATGAACAAAACATTCAAATGTCTAAAAGTAGAGATGGCAATAACATGGCTGATGCTTCTGCTTGCTTGCTTTGTGTCGTTTGCAAAGTTACAATACATTCATTACCCTAAAGATAAATGCGAAGACAATTTCAACAATCCTGAACTACTTAACGTGTTTAAGGACGAATTTCATGATCTTAGATTGAAAATAGACAAACTTCAGGAGGACAATCTTCAACTGAGAGAAATGCTAACAAAATCAGAAAAAAAGTTTCCCACATCATGTATGTATATTTTTTATTTGCTATTGAATGTCTGGTGTGCGTGTTTGTGTGTGTTTGTGGGGAGGGGGGGGGGGGGGGTTGAGGGTATGAGTGTATGTATGTGTGTTAGGCTGTGCATGCAAATATATATACATTAGTTTTTAAGACATGCTTTGAATCAATTCTTCTATTATAATCTACATGTACACGTTTTTCTTATTTTAGAGAGGTTTAGTTACAAGAGACGTAATAACGTGTACGCGTAACATTGACGTACACGCTCTATTTGACGTCAACGTCAATAAAATGATTTAGTTATACGTACACGTGTACGTATGCAAACGTCGTGATTGAACAGTAAATTAATTGAACGGCATTGTATTTATTATTTTTAATTTAGACAATCAATGATGAAATGGAATTTACACTTACTCTAGTCATAGATATCATAAACTATGAAAAAATATTATATGTATTGTCATCTCAATGCAGTGAATCGTTCTAAATATTTATCATCTAGTATCTCTACAGGATATTAAGCTGCATTCTGCATCACTTTTAAAATGGAAGCAGTCATAAGAATTATTTACTTGACGATAAAAACGACTACATTTTGCACTTTGTGGAGGATGGTGGGGTCCAAGTGAAAATTTAAAACGATAAAATGTGAAGGATCAATCATTATAACATCTAGAAAAAAGGCATAGAATAAAATTTAATACATCAATACATTGTTCAACCCAAAATCAGACACCGCCCGCCCCCTTTTTTTAAATACGCGTCTGCGATAGATCTTTACAAGTGATAGTACCAAAGACAAAAATAGTTAATGAAATAAAATCTCAACAAGCACTTGACTTTACACATAGGCCTACTACCTGTAAGTTATTAGGCGCGGTGTTATATTTTTTTGTTATGTCACTAGTGCCAGTGGATGTTATATAATAGTTCTAAAATATCTTATTATAAAAAAAAATAAAGAATATAGAGGTGTTAAAATAGGTTTTAATAAAAATAACAGGAAGGGAAAATCACCAAGAAACCATAAACTTTTATTTGTTGCATTGGCGGGCGAGGTCTTCTTCAAATGAATCCTGCCTACAAAATAAACATGCTGTTTGGTATCAGTTTGAGTTTAACTTTTCATTGATAAAAATACTAATTAATACTTTGATGGAATCATCGAATCATCATTCATGAAAGTTTTAGATAGACTAGTGTTCTTGTTTTATTGCACAAAAATCAATCAACTGCATCGAAAAATAAAGAATTTAACCCATAACTTTACCCGCTTACGTCGTACGTGTAGACAGTGTATTACACGTTCTAAACTTGTAGCTACACGTCGGATTTGACGTCATGACGTCGAAGAACACAGCAATTGATGACGTCACCAGTACAAGTTCGTCGCAAAACGTGTAACTAAACCTCTCTAGTGTATTACACGTTCTAAACTTGTAGCTACACGTTGGATTTGACGTCATGATGTCGAAGAACACAACAATTGATGACGTCACCCGTACAAGTTCGTCGCAAAACGTGTAACTAAACCTCTCTTTTATATCCATCATTTAAATTTCTAATATTATTTGTTTAATCGGTTGAGAAGCTTATGCAGAATTAAATTTATTCATGTTTTCAGCTAATAGGATAGCGTATCGGATACTGGTGAACTGAATTTATCATTTTAAATACGATAGTTATGAGACTTTTTTCCACATTAAGGCTTACTTACTTACCTTTTATATAGCTACTCTTCTCTCTTCATGTCTCTAATTTGACTTAAATCTAGATATTGTTCTCAAGGTAGTCCGATCCTCAGGTACATAAAAATAGCAGTTAAGTATTCAAAAATACTCATAAAAGTATCTCAGAATCCACAAATTTATGTAAATTTATCCACAATATTTCTTTAAAGTTATAGATTAAAGTTAATCATATTATATATGAAACATTGTCAGATCTCCAATATTTTATGCAAAAAAAAAAGCGAATTGGAATATAAGCAATGCATTTTCTAATTGCAAATTGATCAGCAAATATATTTGAGGTTAAAAACGATAGGTATCAAGGCATTCAGAGAAATCGTTATGCTTTTTATACTTATTTGATATTTTTTGTCTTCTATTTCCGTCATGTATTCTATAATACATAGTAAAAAAGGCTTTTGCTATCATTGCAAGACGACACCACAAATCACTTCTCATTTCATATCATGCTAATAATCATTGGTATCTAAAGCTGGATTCAAGAAAATCTTATTTCTCTAAAACTGAATTAATTTTTTCTATTTTTGTAGGGTAAAAATGTCAACTTTTATAGAACCTTTTGTAAGACTTCAAAAGACCTTGTATCTTATAAAGATGAATAAAATAAAAATTGTTGCTCGAAAAAATTCATTTTCAAGCTTCATTTTGATGCATTGCAAATTTAAAATTAATTTTTGGAGTTATCCTTCCTGGCTAAGGATTGGATATCCTTAATCTAAACATTTGCCTTCCCAAAGAAAAATAGGTTTACTAAATATCTGTTTCATCTAAATCTATGGGGATGTACCTGGAATATAATACAGCCTGACTGACTTTAAATAATGCAAAAGAAACAGAAGAGTAACCTCGTAAAGAATAATGATTTAATCTGATCCAAATGGTGTAACAGAGAACTTGAGATAAAAGATACCATAGAATCTGACACATCTGATTCATACTTGAATATTTTACTTGAAAAAGATGTTAATGGTTTACAACCAAGCTTATGATAAGTATGACGACTTTTCTATCGTCAACTTTCCTTACACATGCAGCAATATACCCTCATCACCTGCACACGGAGTACACATATCTCAGTTGATTCGATACGCAAGAGCATTTTCAATGTATGAACAATTTCTAAAACGAGGTAAATTGTTGACAAGCAAGTTGATGAAACAAGAATATCAACTGTTTCCTTTTAATTCATCATTTTATGGTCGCTACAATGACATTGTGAGCAAATACAATTTATCATTGCGACAAATGCTGAATGACGTTTTTCATACTTATTGTTACTCCATAATTTATAAACTGAAGTGACGATGGATTTTCCCGTTATTTTCCGATCATGACAAAAAAAACGCAAAAAAAACAAACGACTTTTAGTTGCGGGACTGAATATTTTTTCAGTAGTTTGAATGGAAAGATCTTTTTCAAATGGGTCAGTTTTAGAATGAGACAAATTTTTACATCTGAATTGTCCTGCGAGAATTCGATGCTTCTCGCATTCAAGACGTGAATACTACTGCTTTTCGTGCTATATAACACCAAGTCACCAACACTCGTTAGGCAACAAAAAAGCATGAAAAAACTGCTGAAAGCAATGTAGTCAAGGAAAATAGCCCTGTCGTCCCCTGATATGTATTTTGGCTAAGAAAAGTAGTGTTACATTTTTTTTTTGAAAATATAGACCTGATAATAATTTAACACATTTTAAATGCCTTATTTAAATCTTCTCTATTTAGTTTCTATAATTTGTATTGATTTTTAGAGAAAAAAACTACAAAGAAATGCATTGATACTTAAGAAAAAAATATTTTCCAATTTATTGCATCTTGTGAAGCTAGACAGCACACACATTTAACTTATAAACCTTTATCTATTTTTTTCTTACTTTTTCATCTAATTATTGATCTACATTGAAACATTTTTGAACGTATTAGCTTAACATCTCAGAACATATGAATTTAAGTATTCGCGAATAAATTATCAAATTTATGCACTATATGATATTTGTTTTTTAAATTAAATTAAATATAAAATCCTCATGAATTATCATAATAACGCCTGTCGTGATACGAGAGCCACAATCTAAGCAAAGAGAAAGTTGGAGCTACTTTTATCGTTTTAAAATTGTCAGTGCGAAGGCTTGAAACCATTTAAGCTTCGGTGAGGATTTAAGTAATTGATACATCATAAAAATCTTCTAACTTATTCTGATTAGAGCTATCTTTTAATGTTTTGTGGGTTTGATATTCTTTAACCATTCATTGTTGGCCATGAAATTTCCAAATTTTTAAAGCTGAAAGCAAAATCCTGGCTACAGGCATCATGATCAACTGTCTTACAATAAATAGCACAGTAAACAAAAAACCACACAACCAACAAACTAAAACCATTGCAAGACGATGTTCAAAAAAATATTTTTAACATCCCAATTGTTGGTCAAGTTAATGATCAATATCTTGCTTGATAATTAAACTGAAAAAAGAAAGATAGTTACTTTATTGGGATAACCGTGATATACATACGCTGCTGAATGCAAATTGTCAGCGAACTTTTTTTCAATAGCGCAGACATTTCGAAATGTTGAAATCGTTGATGAGTTTCACATCTTTTTTGTCGATGTTATATTAGTGGATATATTCTTTTTGATTTTTGGAAAATTAATAGTTTAGTAAATTGTAATCTTAAGAAATAAAATAAGTGAAGTCGCTTGACAGTCAATGTACATTTATCAGTGTTTCTACATGAAGTTGGCGATAAAGTACGGTTTGTTTGAAACTAAAAGAATGTCTATAAAATATACATGTGCACTATTTTAATTATTCCTAAACTGAATTTTTAAATTATAAGAAAAATGCTTATCAAATAGAAAATATGCGAGAGCTTCTTGGAAATTTTATTTATTTAATTTCAAAATCATAACATATCTTGGGATCTGGACTGTTACTTTTAATTACTGGTATATAGGAAATTGATAATTATAATCGTACAAACTCTACCTTATAAAAATCAATGACCAAAGGTAAATATTAAATATGTACTAAATTCAGTTCAGAGAATAAATACACAAGCAATTAAAGCCCGGCTTTCAGTTCTTTCAATACTTTGATTATGTTTTTAAACTTATTTTTACTAATATGTGGCGAGTGCAGCACAACGGCAATTAATTGATATCTTTGCTCCCTTCCTCATTATGTCATTTAGTGTGTGTTTTCTACGAATTTAATCTTTAAAAATAAACAACATCTACAAAGGCATTTAAAACACTCTGAACTATAATCATGCTTTTATCATTTGTAGTTTTTTGCCTTATTGTTCAAAAGTTATTCTTTGTTTCAGGTTCAGATGCAATTGATGAATTCCAACCAGGATTTACTCTAACGTTTGCAGCACAAACAATTACAACCAAAGAAACGCCCTTAAAGATTGGAAACATTATATCTAATTATGGATCTATTCTTACCGAGAACAATGAATTTGTTATTTGCAGGGATGGGGTATACGAGTTTTTGCTTCACCTGGTCACCGAATCAAGCGAGAACGGGGCGTGGATTTACAAAAACAATAAACCGATGACATTAGTTTGGCAGAGTGGACCTGTAAATGTGACTGGCGTAGTTTCGGGTACAACTTCTTCTGTTGTTGAACTGTTCGCTGGAGACTCTATATCTATTCGGTCTTATCGGGGCGATCTGCGTGTTTCTGGATTTTCTGCATGGTCTGGGCACATAGTATCAAATCTATTTTATAAAGCATCCGTTTTGGTTGTCACGCTTCAACTCCCTGATTATTCTTCATTTGCATTCGGTCGACACATAATCACTAAGATAGGAATTACTCCTTGACAGGGGATTTTATATGTTCTGAGACAGGTCTCTATAAAATCAATTTACATGCAACAATTAAGTCCAATAACACTATATATGCATCGGTTAGCAAGGCAGATGCGAAGATATTCTTATATTCACAAGATGTTTATACTTCCTTTACATCATCGTCCTTGACATCAATAATAAATCTAACAAAAGGCAGTCGATTAGATGTTTATATTTCTAATGTACTGAATGAGATTGAGTTTAGTAACTCATCTGTCTTTTCTTTTTATTCACTTAACAGAACAGGCAAAAGTGATATCGCGTTCACTTGCACACAATTACGCAAAATTGAAAATAGGATAGCATGTCCAAATTCAACAAAAGAATTCAATGCATCGGGATACATGACTTGTACCATGAAAGGGTTGTACTTTTTTAGCATAGATATTATTGCCAGGAGTAGTACCTTGAATACTGGTGTACAAATTTACAAAAACGATATTCCTCTAACGACTGCTGCGTTTGGAATTAATGTAGACAAAGCTATTTATCAAACAGCATCCACCTCTGTGGTTATTAAACTGAATGTAGGGGATCATATAAGCTTTCAAAAAACAGGCCAAATAGAACGAATTTCCGAAGACTCAAATATTTCGGGATATAGGATATCCTTGTAAGCCCTTTATAATGAATTCTATGTATCCGATATAGGATCAAATCATAGCAGTTGAATTTATAAGTCATGAATTTATCAGATTGAGGGGGGGGGGGTCTGTCACATATGGAATAAAAATTTTTCGAAGTAAACGATACATTCCTTTTTTCTTATCCCTTGATGTGGTGAGTTTCCTGTTACGAATTTGGTATAAAAGTGGACAGTTTTGCTTGATTTAGAATACAATACATAGTTCTTAACATATATCCATTAAAATTCCCACTGTATGCTCATAAGCATGCACTTTTCTTGAGTCATTATGTTCATTTACTTCTTGTGTTTAAAACAAAAAGTAGACTATCAACATAATGATTTTGCAGTGTATTTAATAGATGCTGGTGTGCTTCACTTTACAATTTGCAACAGAAAAAAAACAGCCTATGAAATATGTTAACAGGTTCTAAGTGTAATAATCCTCTGCTCTTAATTTTAAAAAAAAAATCACGACATTGACTTTATTTCATCAGCAACAAAAACAATAGACTAAAATGGAAATCAGAATGAAGTGTGAATTGTTGTTTATTTTACTTTGATATTGACTTTATTTCATCAGCAACAAAAACAATAGACTCAAATGGAAATCAGTATGAAGTGTGAATAGTTGTTTATTTTAAAAGACGTTTAAATCAACCTAAGTGACTTCATCTTGCTGCATCATTTCCCTTATCATCTGCATCTGGGGCCTCTGTTGATTCCATACACAAGAGTATGTACTGCATATTAACAATCTCAAAAAAAAAAGACAACCTATTGACAAACAAGTTGAAAACTTGCTAACAAGCTAAAAACAATTTTAGTGTCATTCAAGGGATTGGGTAATTGAAAAAGTAATTGTAATTGGCTTGAATTTATTACACCTTTCGACAAATTGGAAGTGCATTGTAATTGAATATTTAACTTTTACAATGACTTGTTATTGTAATTCGATGAATTGTAAAAATACAACGTAATTTCAATTATTTTTAATGACATTTCAATTACTTTACATAATCATGATATATCATCACCATTACACTACCACTTAATTTTTTTTTTTATTGCAAAACAATATTCTTAATCCTTCAAGTATATAAAAGCTGATATATTAGTAGATATACAGATAGATGATTGCTTGATAATAAAAATAATCTAATTTATAACTGTTTCTTATCACTATGTAAATATTGAATTTTATGTTTCATGCCCATGTACTAACCTTCTATTCAGCAATAAAAGACACGCTTATTTTATTTCTTTTACTGCTGTTTCATCAGTGACAATGAATATTTTTTAAAGTGTCTTTCAATATCATAAGAGATATCATTGGAACTCTAAAAGACATAAACACAAGATTCAACTCCTCTTTAACAAGAGAAAACGATAGTCAGTCTAAAAATTCAGTAAAGAACTATATTTGTAAAATCATATCCGATGCAGTAATTTTACCATGAAGATGTAAATTATTAATGAATTTTAATTGGAACATTTATATTAAAAAACATCAAAGCTCAAAGGTGCTCTGACACAGATTTGATGTTCTTTTTTTTTCTCAAATTTACTAAATAATTTTTTAAGTTGCAATAGCATTTCGTATGAAACTATAATTAAAATCTTATTTTTGTGGAAGTTATAAAAAATTCGAATTTCTAGACGCCTTTGATTGACACATCCTTACTTTCACAAATTTTAAACTGATGAAAAATAGCGATTTTTTGTGTAATAATGAAAATTGTTATTCCCTCATGATTTGTTCCGATATACAAAATGAATGCTAAAAAAAGTCTAACTTTCTTCAATGTTTTACTAATTTTACGAGGGTTGTTAGAAAAGTTCGTGGACAATGTTAATCATTTTTATATTACTCACTAGAAATTTAAAATAAGCATAATATAATGTGTAAAAATATTTGTTTTGTTGATATGTAAAGTTTCATTTCATTCGATTTAACAAAAATCAATTTACTTCATTTCAAAATCAACATGTTTTGTACCCGCGGAGCACACTTAACGGCAATGTAACGTCAAAACATAGCGTCGAGAATTTCTACAAAATACTATCCCTATACATTTCACAAGTATAATACAATACCCATTCATTAAATCCTTTTTTTAATACTAATACTAGTTTTTAATTCCTTTTATAACTTAATTCTTCTTTCATATGATAAGCAACTCTGAAGCGCCTATGTCTTTCCATGACGTTCCAAATTTTTAAAGTTTTGTTAAGATTTTTACAGTTAAACCGTTTCTTCACAGATCATCCTCATCCGATACATAGTCTCTGTCACTCAAATACTGCCTGTACTATTTGTACACATATGCATAACTTGTTTGTGACATTTTTTTTATTCCTCCAACATTTTTAGAGTTTATTTAGGATTTTTCCTGAGTAAAACACCAAATTGAATCGTTGCTCCGTGATGTTCTAAAACGTCATCGTTTTTGTCGTTTTCAATAAAGACTACCTATCTTCTCAAGTTGATTTCTTTTCAACAAAGCAAAATATAAAACCAAAATTTGGTACACGAATTGATGTAACAATTCTTAATTTGAATTTCTGGGTTGTTTTTTTTTTTTGTTGTTGTTTTTCCTCCATTTTACAGAGAATATGACTGCAGACATTATTTAGAGCATTGTCTGTAACTTACTAAATTTTGACTTGCTCCGCGATCCGATTTTTGCATTTTTAAAATCTAGATAAGTTTTGAATAAATCGTAATATTTTTTTAAAAATTCATACAAATCATTTGGATTTATTGTTAAAATATTTCTACCAAATTTGGATAATATATGACGTCAAATAAAAAAGATATGACAGTTGTCCACGAACTTTTCGAACAACCCTCGTATATATAAGCAGGCATTAAAAATTCGATGCCCGCTTAGTAAAATGTTAGACTGGTCAATGAGGTGTTGGACTGCTTACGTCACAGAATGGGAGGGGTCAACTATTTCTCAATATGCATGCAATCGTTATAATCCGCAGTTTCTGCATTGCGGAAAATTGAAATTAACATTCAAATGTTATCGTCTGCCATCTGCATCGCAATCATGTAAGGAAGTGCTAGGTTTTCTTCATATAATGATGAAGAAAGTGAAAACAAAATGGAAAATCTAGACAGCAGCAATAAGTAAAATAAGGTGAAATTCGCTGAAAGAATATTGTCGGGATATCTAGTTAATGAGTACAAATCCACCACTGATTATTTTTTAATTGAATGCAAATAATTTGTTTCATTTATTAAATGTAAAAATCAAAAGTGAGAGGTCTAACAAAACATTTATAGACTGGTTTCTCAGGCAAAATGCGTTTTGTCGGTCCCTCGAACCAAACTGTCTAACTTTGGCCTTCCAAACACAGGCCGACAAAATGCATGCTGTCTTCGAACCCAGTCAAAAATGTATAATATTAAAACTATGATATAAATAATTCAGAGTATAAATATGCGAAAGAATACCCATTCCCTAGTAATGGAATCATTTTAGGGCACAGATAACAAATTTTCATCTTTTCATACACTTGCCATCATCTGATTCCCTCATATTTCCATAAATTAATTCATTCACTCTCTGCTGCACTTCATTTTTGATTCAATCGTAGGATCACACGTTAATAGATTTGTGGCCATTCTTTTTCTGTTATAAGCTGTTCCTCAATCTTCATACAAACAGGTCACCGCGCTTGTTCTCAAAGAACGTTTCCTATATTGTTCTGATTGTTCAAAAAATTTGCGATAAATTTTGTCAAAACTTGAAAACCAACTTCCGAATCTTCAATCCTACAGGCTTCCGCTTATGCCTACCTACCATAGAGTTTTTACCACCCTTTGGCGTGTATTGTGGAGAATGTGTATTATTTTCTCCATCCGATGAGGAAATCTTAACAAATGAAGCTTTTCACTGGAGATCAAGTGAGCTATCATTTATATCTAAATTTATCTGACACTGTCCATTACATAAAACAATACAGCTATTTATTTCTCCCCTCACTCTCTGGACAATCAAGTGTGTTACGTTATCACAGCAAATACATTACCATCACCTAGGACAGTTTATTATATTAACAGTAGAGAAAATATTTGAAGTAGGATAGAGTCTACAAACTGTGCATTCTGTAAGAGAAAAAACTCTTCGCGACCCTTCGGGCCTCGAACAATTCTTTCTCCCATACAATTGACATTTTTTTTTAACTTTCTCCTTTACTAAATGTTGACATTTTACCGGGTGTGTTCAATTAATAAACTCTGCACAGACTACTAAGCATGTACTAACAAAACGGATGTGTTTATTAGCTTTTTGCACATTTCTGATCTGAATTTTCTGAAGGCAAACACACACACAAGTCAAATTTAAAGAAATGGTACAGCGATTTTCGTTATTCATATTATTTAGTTCGAAAAAGTAGTTAATTACTCTTATTGACTGACAGTAGAAAAATCAATATTTTTATCGCACAATTGAATTAAAAGTATGAGGTATATATGAATATTATATTTACTATCATACCTATCGAATTCACTTTAGAAAAAAATGAAAAATTACTTTCAGAATATATTGACATTCACTGAATATTTTCCTTCATTTCTTAAGAAAAAAAAACCATTGCAATAATCACTGCATGAACTTCATTAGGCATGTCGCCTGTACATGCCTGTACAGATTTCTTGATCTGTGGCTGTTCCAACAATGAAACGTATAAAGACGTTCGCATCATTAATAGAGTAATTAATCTTTTTAATCCTTCTGTCAATGATTATTAAAGAGATATAAATATAAACAATAAAATATCTTTCTTTGTTATTACTGGAATTAACAGTCGCAGCTATTGCAGAATAAAAAAATATATAACCCGCTTACGCGGGTTATGTATTTTTTTCTGCAACAGCTGATTCCGTTAATTCCAGTAATAACAAACAAGGAACGCATTTTATTATTTAAATTACATTGTTTTTCTGTGCTTCAAACTAATTTACATCCATATTAAGTTTAAATAAATTGCCTATAAATCTTTTAGGTAAACTATCATGAATTAATAATGAAAATGTTGCTAGTAGTTGAAATCAGATATCAACATGTGTACCAAAGAACAGATTCGAATGAGTTGAGTACAAAATTTTCTTCATTATAAAACTCTGATAATATAATTCATTGAATTGCTCGGAGTATTTTCCTCTGAAAGTTACCTCTCTTATCAGAGCAATATTACACCTATAAATGTTACTGTTAACTAATGCAAAAATAGATATCACAGAAATGTCTGAGGATATCATATCAATGGGTTTATGGCGGATATGACCAGTCGACATGGGAACTTTCTCTACAATGTCCCTTGATCCCAACTCTGATGTTTTGAGGGTTTTGTGTTTGCTCTGCCTGTCCTCATTTTGTATCAGTAAATTGGACGTTTGATTATTACTATTATTATCATTATCCGTTACCTGCAGCTAATTTTCAGTAAACTGAATGACATAATTTATTCTCGTGCGACATTTAAAAGAAATTGAAATATTCTCTGCCACTACATTGTATTTAAATAAAGCAGAGAATGTATTAAAAACACTTCTACACAATGAATCCTGAGTGTTATGTGTTTGTGTTTATTTGAACCGGACATTGCATCTCATAGATATTCAATATACATGTTGTTTTCTTGTCAAAATATCGACACAAAACAAATAGTTGAGACAAATATTGCGATATTATTTTATAATAATGTTTAATGATGCTTTATATTCATAAATAAATAATCTAATTGTATTATATTACACAATTTTTCTATCTTACTTTGTTGAGTAGAACCCAAAACGATTTAAATAATCGTACAAATGATTTAAAAAATCGTACAAACGATTTCCTAAATTGATCAAACGATTTAAAAAATCCTACAAACGATTTATGAAATCGTACAAACGATTTCTTAAATTGTACAAACGATTTATTAAATCGTACAAACGATTTAATAAATCGTACAAACGATTTATTAAATCGTACTAACGTTTTAATAAATCGTACAAACGATTTAATAAATCGTACAAACGATTTATTAAATTGTACAAACGATTTATTAAATCGTACAAACGATTTATTAAATTGTACAAACGATTTATTAAATTGTACAAACGATTTATGAAATCGTACAAACGATTTATTTAATCGTACAAACGATTTAATAAATCCTACAAACGATTTATTAAATTGTACAAACGATTTATTAAATCGTACAAACGATTTAATAAATCGTACAAACGATTTATTAAATTGTAAAATGATTTATTAAATCGTACAAACGATTTATTAAATCGTACAAACGATTTATTAAATCGTTCAAACGATCTTAAAAAAAATTTCTACATTGTTAAAATGGCACGAATACGCCGTCGTAGTGTAAGCATCATAAGATATTTTAAAATATTTAACCAATGAAGAAATTTCTGATTTTTAAGTGTGTACAAGAATGTGAAAAATATTGAAAGAGAACACACATAAGTGTTTCATATGATTTACATATGATGCCCTTTTCATATAATTATCATATGTAAATGGCTTGAAACACAAATAAGTGTTTCATATGATTTACATATGTTGCCCTTTTCATATGATTCTCATATGGAAATGGCTTGAAACAAACTTAAATCATTCATATGAAAATCATATGTAGTTATTTCATATGATTCACATATGTGGATCACATGTAAATCATTTGATTTGCTTCATATGATTCACATATGATGCCCTTTTTCTATGATTCTCATATAAAACCAATCATATGAGAATCATATGATACTCATATGAGAATCATATGTGGCTAAGTTGCCTGTGTAGACTTTATTATTGCAAGGCTACAATTGAACTATATCGCAAGTTTTGTGATTAGTGCATTGACATAAACCATACGTTTTTGAGTCTAAATTGAAATAATTTAAATTCAACTACATTATTTTCATATAAAATCCCAATGCAATTTAGATACCTCTAATCCTTAGAAATTGTGACTAGCGTCTTGTGTCAAATAATCAAATAATCTGCCTACCTTTACTCGAAGCATATGAAAAAATATATAGGAGCATGGAAACATCTCTTAAGTTTGCTCTACATATACATTGATGAAACAAGAATATCAGAAGTCTCGTTTAAAGTCATCATTTCCTAAGTTCTATGGTCGATTCAATGACCTTGTCAACAAATACAATTTATCATTGAGTCAAATGCTGACTGACGTTTTTCATACCAATTGTTAGTCCATAATTTATACACTGAATTGACGACGGATTTATCCGTTATTTCACAATTGTGACAATGAGCACACGGCGGGTGTGACCAGTCAGCAGGGGATGCTCATTCCTCCATGGCACCTGATCCCACCTCTGATGTTGCAGAGGTCCGTGTTTGCTATGCTCTTATTTTGTATTGTTTTATGGACTTTGAGATTTAATACTGTTCGTTATCTCCTTATCCTTCATACAATGTATGAACTTCGCTAAATGAACAGTTAAGTCTTCATCACATTCGCACCAAGCTTTCCACTGCCTTTGAAACTTTTAAATAATCTATTCAAAAAGTCAATTAAAGTCATTGTTTGGATTCTCATACACAAGAAGTCAGTTGCCTGGAGCAGTGGTTAGATTATCTTGTCTAGAGCTATATTAATGTGTAGGTATCCGCAAGGGATATAAAATTCGATTTCAGCGCTCTATCTCTAGTTTATAAAATGAGTGAAATAAAGCTTTCCCAATTTTATGTTTGACAGTTGATTTCAAATGATGTGTTGTGCTTCAATAGAGTGGTGTACACTATACAAATGAGATATAATTCCACTACAATTACAAATACAATACAAAAGCCAATGTTTCTATTATAGCACGACAAGAAAGTTTTATATTTGGAGAGGCCATGTATATACAAATGTATATTGAAATAAAAAAAATACAAATAAGATACAGTGTTTTAAACAATCTCTAGCCTACCCCTTTCAATTTTTATTTAGTCTTTCTAAAAGTAAAATTGAATAGAAACAATAATGCGTTAAAACATGGAAACAAAATGATATATTATTGGCTTGATGATTTATTGTTTTTCAATGTTAAAGATATTCTAGTGTGAGGGTGCTAGAAAGCTAAAACAAGCAATTACACATAAAAAAAAGTATAAAACAACATCACCACAGAGACATAATGTTTGAATGAAAGAATTCAAATTATATTGCTGACAAAAAAGACACACAGTTCTTCTTGCGAAAAGTAAACATGATTTTTTACAAAGCTATTCAATGTCGATTTACATTAGCCTTAAATAAAATTTATAGAACTTTCATTGTGAAGGGCCACAGTGTCGCTGAGTTTGATAACGTCTAGACAGTACTGAGTCTTTTTAAAAGAATGAAAACTGTGCGTGAAAATACAGACTAAATAATAAAACTCACACAGGAAATAGCATAAATTCAAATGTAAGTTTAAATATACATTAAACTGCTGGGCATACGTACAGTTAAATAAACGGAATATAGTTGATTTTAGATTCAACATCAACAGCAAACGGGACTTTATGATCATTCAGCAATATTTAAGCGTTGAAATATGATTATATAAAAAATACGAACAATGAATATTAAGTCATGACAAATATACCTAAAATGTACAATTTCTGTAACTCTAAATAACACTATACAAAATGTAGGACATTGTACTTGAATACAGGTTTATGGAGAGAACAAATAGTATTCAAGCTCAACAGTCCATTAATAATAGGAACATAGAAAAACATCTCTCGGATGATTATGTTGATCCGACACACACGAGCATGTCCTATGCATAATGTTTTTTTTAAAAAGACATGAGATATTGACAAACAAGTTCCTGAATCAAGAATATCAACAGTCTCGTTTAAAGTCATCATCTCGCATGTTCTAAGGTCGATCTTCGATCGCCGTAATATGGCCGAAATATTGACGATTCGGCGTTTAACAATAATATTCAATCAAACATTCATCTTTGGTCGATACAATGACCTTGTCAACAAATACAATTTTATTTATTTGTCTTTATTTCCTGTTCATTATAAGGAGCACACGGCGGGATGCTCACTGATCCATGGCACCTGATCACACCTCTGATATCTTAAAGGTCTGTGTTTGCTTTGCTCCTATTTTATATTGTTTAATGGACGACTTTCGAGCTCTAATACTGTTTGTTATCCCCCATTTTTTCATAAAATCAATCCCTGTTCGTTATCTTCACCTTTTTTGAAATAGACATTACCTTTATATTTCATTTAAGATTATGAAACTGAAATTTATATGAAATTGATCAAAATGTGATATGTTGTACGTTGTTTAACGTTCCTCTCAAGATTTTTTTTCACTCATATGGAGACGCCACCACTAGCCGGTTGAGAGCTGCTAATTTTGTCTTATGCTCGGCAGTCCGGAATTTTGAGCAGTGAGGGATCTTTTTCTTGATATAATTTACTGCGACATGGGACCTCAGTCTATACAGTCTCATTCAAAGGACCGGTCTCCACGTTCCACAGTGGAGATACACTTGTGCAACTAACGAGTGATCTGTGTCCCGGGCTTGGGTCAATGGGGAGTGGTGTCACTTTTAAATATATACTGAAAGGAAAATGAAATGCCGCCGGGTTACCATAATATGCGAAATTTTTTGACCGCATGACTAAGTTTACAAAATGTGGTCAGATGAGGATCTTGGTTACTATGCACTAAAATCAGTGTTCAGGATTACTCAAAGGTAAAATGTATGACTTCACTTCGGAAAACTGCTAAAAAGCCAAAAAACACGTGCAACTTATTAAGTTTTTCACCGATCTTTTACCCTTTGATGCACTTGAGGTATACACATCGATTTTCAGTATTTGAAGACGAAGTGAATTTCTTGCAATCTTTTAACATTTGAGGGAAGTTCCATGGCGTCTGGCTTTTCGTTGCCTAAGTAAGGGCAAAGGCACTGCCATGTGAGTCATGCGGGCGCCGATTACTTAATTTTTTCGACATGTTGACCTCCGACCCATTGTTCCCTGTTTTTATCTTTTTAGCGAACAATCACATTTACCAGTTCGACTGGTCTCCATTTTTTCCTCAATTAACATCTTTCGGTCTGAGAGGAAGATGGGGTTAGAAATGCCGAAGAAGGTACTTTTCAACTATATAAGGGCAATCTTGTTAAAAAGTTAAAAATTTACCTATTTGTAGCATAAACACACTGATGACCTCCATGTAAAGGAGGGACAAGACTGTGACGGATAAGCGAAGGAGACATTGAAGATAATGACAATTTTCACTTTTTGGGGGTATCATCATATCAGTTTTAATAACTCACGAATCACAAGGCAGAGTCAAATGAAATTTTGGCTACATTTTTCAAAAATTGAGTTTGAACGTTAGAAAAATGAGAGTAAAATAAAATTCATTATACATCTGAAAATCAATGAGAGGATTGTTCTGGAGAATTTAAGAAAAATAATGGAAATCTTTCAATATCTATCATAATTATAATAATGATATTAAAATTTTATAGAGCGCAATATCTTATGTGAACTCTAAAGTATTTTACATGGATGTAACAATCTACATAATAAAAGAAAGAAAAACAAGAAATTCTTAAAATTGTCTATGATCACCGAACGTCTTTGATCGGACTCGAGGGACAACCAACTCGTTTGACAAAATGGTGCGAAGTGACCTGTAGGTCTGTATTCGCAAACAACTAGCTCTGAAAGATAAGTCATGGATATTCTTTGATTCACGTATTTCATGTATGACTTGATCCACAATAGATGCCATGGTCAATGACGTCGAAAGCTGCCGATAGATCCAACATAACTAGAATTGCACAACTTTATTTTTCCAGCGCAGCAGCGATGTTGTGAAGAACACGAAGTAGGGCTGTCGTAGTGGAATGAAATTTCTTGTAAACGGACTCAAAGTTATCGTTAAGACGGTTTTGTTATAGATTACGATCTATTCAAATGGCGACGACCTTTCCCAAGACTTTTGATATGAAAGGCAAATTCGACGCAGGCCATTAACTTTTGAAATATTCTTTATTAAAACATGTTTTCTTAGCAATGGTTTCACAACTGCCTCCCTGAAACTCGATGGAACAGAACACTTGGATATCGATTTATTGATGATATCGGTGATATGAGACACTCATACTAAACTTTCAATTTCTTTGAGTAAATTGGTCGGTTACGAGTCTAACCAGCACGTTTTCGCTGAATCGTAAGATCGAACTAGACCAACGCTTTGTCATCAAATACTATATCAAAAGCCATGGAATTAATGTTTTGCCTCTGCTCTTACTGACCAACACATCACCAGTGTTGTTTATCTTGTTACTGAAAAATGATCTTAACTTGTTCGCCGAGTCAGATGTACAGAATAGGAGTGTTTGATTATCCAAGTAATGAATTTGTAATTTTGAAAATTGTTCCTTGATCTTTACCACAAGAATTGACTTTGGACTGATAGTTGTATCGCTTGCTTTCAAGAAGTAGTCTTGTACTTGAGAAACACTTTTCATTGTAGATCAGATGATGCACAGTCTTTTAAGTGCGTCTTCCAACCCTATCAGCTTTTATTTTCTCACGTTTTGCTTCAAGCAGTTCAGACGATCTTAATGTAATTTCTTTACTAGGAAGATTATGCATTATTTCATTTGATAGAAATTTCAATAAGAACTAGTAACGAAAAAAAGTCAAAGACTGATGATGAATGAAAAAAAAAGAGATTACTAATAGTATTCAAGATCGTTTTTCATGATGATCCTTTTTACTTCTTTTTGCTAAGAGTTTGGATCTTTAATAAATGTCTAATTTCCAACGGTGTCTGATCCATTGGGATTGATAATTTTCTGATCTCTAATTCTTGGATTTCTTATCATTCTTAGGAATTTTATCAGTCGATGACACCCCAGGACCAGATTTTCCACGAGATGTACTGTTGACCTTGCCATTACTTCTTTCAGTGCCCACTTCAATATTTTGTGACAGAGCATTAGCCGATGACTTTTCACAAGTTGAATTGTTTATCGAGCTAATACTTTTTACAGTGCCACATGCAGTATTTTCTGACAGAGCATCGACCGATGACTTTACATGAGATGTACTGTTTATCGAGCTATTACTTATAACAGGGAAAACCTTCAATACCTTTGGACATTGCATAAGCCTCTGACCTTCCACGAGTTTTACTGCTGATCGAGCTATAACTTTTAACAATACCAACTTCAGTATTTGGGGACGGAGCCGGTGACATTTCACGACTTGCACTGTCAAGCGAGCTAACACTGCTAAAAGTTCCCTCCCTAGTGAATTTGGAAAACTGGGGATGGGGAGAAGCCGACGACTCTCCTATATCAGCCAGACTACCTGATTCACTGTCGATTTCAACACAATGTAACTTTTGATTCTGACACGTGCATCTAAAATAGTCATCATTTGTTACATAATTTTTATATCTTTCTTCTAAACACTGAGTTAAAATTTTTGATTTTCCACTTTTTCTTACAATGTAGAAACATTCGTCCCATAATAATTTTCTTGAGCAAAGTTTTGATTTATTTACTCTCTCGGGGAATGAATGGTTAATCACTCTTTCCTGATATAGATTGTCAATAACTTTTTTAAGTTCGACCCTAGATTTGATTTTGCAGTGAGCACATTTTGGTTTACACTCAGCTTTACCATTTCTGTATTTTTCATATCTCTCAATCAAGATATTAGCTAGATCCTCTCGTTTTTCCTGTTTCAATGCCTCTATAAAGCCCATAAACTTCGTATCATCATTTCTAGACAGTATTAGCAGACATCGCACACGTTCGGATCTGTTTGAAAACGACATAATTCCTTCGCTGTCAGAATGATAAATAGCTTCGTTTTCGACGAGTAGGTCTAACATATTGTCTTGAAGTGTTATAGTGTTCATCAAATGCTTATGTTCGTCTTTTAAAACTTCAACGTGAAAATCTACAATTATTGGTATTCAAGTTAAAATAGTACATTTGCAATACCATAGTTTTAATTCAGATTTGAATTCTTCAACGTACTTTTTTTCATTATTATTTAAAAATTGATAAATAAGCATTTCTATTCATTTTTTTCTAAAAATATATAAATATTGAAATCACTGTATACTTTAAAGTCCTTCATTGTTGCAACTAGCTCCTTTTGAATAATACTAATATATCAGAGAATAAATTGTGTTATGATTTAGAAAGCTCAACCTACCATCATCTTCCTCATGGGAAGCCGGTGGATTTGGTGCAGATTTTTCTGGAAGCCTTGTCGTTTTCTTTGGTTTCTTCTTTTTATCCAAAACTGAAGCAATATCCAGCGTCTGGGGAATTTGATTACAGAGATATTGTATTGTGAAGGACATGTTTTCAATTTTTTCTTCCATTAAAGGTAGTTTTTCAAATATCTTATCCACTTTTGATGTAAGGTCTTTTAACACGTTCAAAATCTGAAACAAAATATAGAATATCGAACAAGTTAATTTCATCTGTTCTATGTGTAGCGACGTACTAGTATATTTGCAACTCTTTTTTTTTTCATAGTATAGATTTTTTAAGCTTTTTATTTTGCAGATAGCTATAAATTTATTTGATAACAAAGGCAATAAAATAGTTACTTTCTCATTTGCTTGATATTCTTAATTTAAGAATAAATTCGATAAACTAGAACCTTACGCATTTATAGTATTTTGACTTTAAACTCTAATTCCTTGTATTCACGTAATTATTCACATAACAAAACCCATGGGAGACTATGCTACTCTGACATTAGATAACTACAAAGACGCGACCTCTAACTGTAGAATGAAGGATATGGAAATAACGAACAGTATTCAATCTCAACGTCCATTAAACAAATATAAAATTTATAGAATTTATAGACTTATTATGTACATGACCCAGGATACATTACACTCATGTTAGACTAAGTTACCTGAAATAATTTACTTACGATGACGCGATCTCTAAGTATAGAATGTATAGACTAATTTGACACTCGGCCCAGAATACGTTTGGCATTATTCTTAGACCTAATGTATTGGTGCTATGTTTACTGCTGACCTAAATAACAAAACATTTTTGACAAAAAAGACTATAGGTTTAAAATTTATAACATTAAAATAAAGCATCCGACATACATTGAATCTTATTATATTTGTGTGAAATGCTTTATTCAATCATGATATACTTGTAATACATTTTTTCAAATCTGTGTCCATATCCCTTTAATAACATTATATTTCATTGAAAGAGGGTAACGCAATTAGTAAAAAGAACTAGTATTCCTCGCCTTTCACTCCTCTGCTGAAAGTTTGATAGTTATTTGAATTCTTTTAGTTGTTGTTTTGTATTCTTACACATCATACTCGGTTGAGAAAAAAAATCATTCTTATAAAACAACTATTGATAAAAGTCAATTTATTAAAATTCAATTTCAATCAATACTTATTTTAGCTGTGATTAAAAAAAATAATAATATTAACTAATTTTACATCAGATTTGCTTAAGTCACTGTGTTTTAGACACAATACAACATTATCTTTTTAAAGGTATAATACAAATGACAATTTAAAAAAAAATTAAGAGACTTAAGCAAGTGTAATATTGAAGTTTTGAAATTTGAGAAATTCGAAAGAATCAAGACTGTTATAAATGTCTTGAAATTCTTAAATTGTAAAACTTTAATGTAACACAAATCAAATTAGAGACCATCAAATATCGTCAATATAAATATTTCGGGATGCACACATATGCATCTTTCATTATCTGATACGAAAATGTGTTATCTGCCTAAACAAGGTTATCTAATTAATTATTTACTTTAGCTTTGAAAAAATCCAAATAGATAAATGAAATATCATACCTCCATATTGAGCTTCATTTCTGCAGAAGGAAGTGTTAAACGTCTGTTTTAAGCATTTTTTTTTACTTATAATTGATTTAAAGTCTTTTAAAAAAATTACGTTTTTGTATAACTCTTTTATTTGGTATGGTTCTCTTTAACAGGTCTGGTACACCACTCTTTATAAAAGGCACTTTTCAACACGTGATGTGACTATGTTTTTGGCTCAAATTAGATCCCCGACTCCAATCATGACGGTGTATAATGTTTACTCGTCATATTCCTCGGTTTACTTCATAATATGACAATGGAAAATTTTAACGACATCATTTTCATCTTAAAAAGCAGAAAGATTATATACCAAGACTATTCCATCCTCACATCTAATGTTGGAACCATTTTAGATGGCTAATTCTTCAAAAAACGTCTGGAAACCTTTATAAAAAAAATTTTGTGCAGTTTGATGTACATTAAATATATTTTGATGATAGTGAAAAGATAGAAAATAATCCCGTCTGTATCAAATAAATATATCAAGATCATATTTCTAAATTTACCAAAATCAACAGCTTAAAAAGTTACGACTTTACAATTTTATACACAACCATTCCCCAGGATAAATTAAAGTCCAGGCTTCTTGATAGCATTGACAGCCGTTTTTTTTTTCAATAAAAATAGTACTCATATTACTTACCTGGTCATTGGTCATTTGCAAAATTATTTTCTTAAATTAAATTCTGATTGCACACACAAGTACGCTGATATTGACGTCAAAAAGATGTTTGAGTTTCTGCTTTACAATATCTATGTGGTTCAATTATAAGGAGACTTTTTTTGTGTTCACATGAAGCAGAATTTGTGCAAAATCTTGTGCGTGAAAAAAGAAAACACTTGCTGTGGCCTTCAGCTCATCATTAAGATATATCGGCGACGTATTGTCAATTAGCAATGATCATTCCATTCCTACGTCGATAAGATATACATGTATTTTGGTGAGCTCGAGAAAAAAGATACCACAGAGTCTGATACATCTGTTTAATACTTGGATATTTTTTTTACATGAAAACGACATTAATGGTAATCTATTATCAAGCTCTTATGATAAACGTGATGACTTTAACTTTTGTACTGTCAACTTCCATTACTTATGCAACAATACATCTTCATCATCACCATGTTTGCTCTTCTCCTATTTTGTATTGTTTTATGGACTTTGAGAATGCATACTCTTCGTTATCCTCACATCCTTCTACATATGGATTGTACATGTCTTTCAGTTGATTCGATACGCAAGAGCATGCACTACGTATGAACAATTTCTAAAACGAGGTAAATTATTGACAAGCAATTTGATGAAACAAGAATACCAGCAGTAACATTCGTTAAAAGTCATCATTTCCTAAGTTCTATGGTCGACACTATGACCTTGTCTGCAAATATAATTTATCATTGAGTCAAATGTTGACTGACTATTTCATACTTATTGTTAGACCATTATTTATACACTGAAATGACGACAGATTTTTTTCGTTATTTCATCATCATGACATGGAGCACACGGCGGGTGTGACCGGTCGGCAGGGGATGCTCACTCCCCCATGGCACCTGATCCCACCTCTGATGTTTAGGAGGTCCGTGTTTGCTCTGCTCTTTTTATGTACATTTTTATGGACTTTGAGATTGAATACTGCTCATTATCTCCATAGCCTTCTTAAGGAACTTCGATCCTCAGCCAGGAAGGATAACTCTTTAATTTATAATTTAAATCAAAATGTCCCAAAATGAAGCTTGAAAGTGAGATCATTTCATGCAATGATTTTCATTTTATGCCTCTCAATATGCTTCAATTTTCTTTGAAGTTCTCAGAATGGTCTTAAAAAAGTCGAAATTTTTACTCCATAAAAGTATTTTAAAATGACACATTTCAAAACTTTGAGGTTGTATTATAAATCTAACCAAAATACCAATGTTTATCAACATAATATGAATTTGTAAATGATTTATGGTGTTTTGTAATGATAGGAAAACCTTTCTACACTATGCATTGTGAAATGATAGAAGTAAATAGAAGTAACTAAAGCACCTTATATGTATAAAAATTATGCAATTTCTTCAAAAGCTCGGGTAACAATGAATTATATTTCTAAAATGTGTTCGTTGATCAAATTTAAATTGGAAAAGGCATAGTAGATGTTATAATTTGCATTACTTGAAAATAAAGATTTCCACATTTTCCCTATAAAATATTATTAACTTCAAAAATGAAATTTGGAGAATTAGCGTGGGTAAAAACTCATTACTTTGACAATTCAGAAACTTTTGTGAGCATTAATATTTTTCAGTTAGTTAATGCCTAATTTTCAGAACCTGAGGATCGGACTACCTTCAATGAATAAATTTACAAGGGTGATAAAAAGGTAAGGGAATTTTTTAGATAATTTCCAAACAAGAAATGATATAGGGTTTTAATGTTGAAAATTTATAAGAGATATATCTCTTTAACGTGCATCTGCAACCCTTCTGTGTGTGCAAATCACGTTATCTGTGCGTTCACGTGACATGCTCCATAGTGATGTCACAGAAGCTAAAGGACTTTTCCAATTCTTTAATTTTTATCATGCAAATTATTTTTTATAACTAAAACAGTCCACCGGTAAGGAAAGGTCAAAACTAGATAATAGAAGAAGCGGATAAGTATACCCTTTTCAAGAGTGAGTATAGTGACCATCACAAGCCGAGTCCTCTGTCCAGCGAGCGTCGTTTATCAAGTGTGGATAAAGCATACATATAGATTCCTCATTTGTATAATATCTGATATGTTTATAGTCTATTTTGGGGATTAAATAATAACATAATTTTTATTTTTTTTAATTGTAAGTTGGCGATCTTCTATATCAAATTGCTTAAAGAAGTCCACATTTCTTAAGTTCCCCCAGCTTGCAAATCAAACAACAATAAACCATTTCCCATTGATTCTTACGATCGTATTAAAATAAATATTCCTTACTAATTGTGATATGTCTTTTTGAAACTTTTAAATGATCTATTTGAAAAGGCTAATGAAATTCATAATACAGACTCGAATCTATGGCAAGCCCTTTTACTATTTATTCGGAAAATAAATTTTATCTTCAAATTACAGAGATATCTCTCATTTTAGAGAGATATCTCTTAAGAAATAGAGATATCTCCCAACTTAAAGAGATATTTTTTTTATTTCTAAGAGATATCTCTATAAGAAAGAGATATCTCTTAAAGTTAGTGAGATACCTCTTATACTTAGAGAGATATCTCTTTTCTCTTTTACTTTAAGAGATATCTCTTTCTATTTGAGAGATATCTCTTTCGTGAAAAAAGATATCTCTTTCACCTAAAGAGATATCTCTTTCACCTAAAGAGATATCTCTTAAAGTTAATCTTAAGAGATATCTCTCAAAGTGAAAGAGATATCTATCAAAAGTGTCTACAAGAGATATCTCTCAAGCAAAAAAAGATATCTCTTCATTATTATGCCCCCGTAAACGAAGTTTCGGGGACTTATAGTTTTTGTCGTGTCCATCCGTCTCTCTGTCTCTCTGTTTGTCCGCAAAAACTTTAACCTTGCCCATAACTTTTGATTTAGTTGAGCTATGACTTTCATATTTCATACGTGTATTCCTTGTGACAAGACCTTTCTTTGGGTTCCACCAAATTTGACCCTTTGACCTTGACCTTGGATTTTGACCCACTTTTGCATGAAAATTTTAAACTTTTACTTTGGTCATATCTTTTGAACAGTAGACACCAGGACATTTATACTTCACATATATAATGTTTGTTGAAAGACCTTTTATTGGATACCAACAGCCTTGACCCTTTGATCTTGACCTTGTAGATTTCTGTACTTGTGAAAAAACTTTAACCTTGGCCATAACTTTTGAACGGTTAGATATAGGACTTTCATACTTTATATATGTAATCCTTGTGAGAAGACCCTTCATTGGATACCAAGCACTTTTACCCTTTGACCTTGACCTTTGAGTTTGACCTATTTTTAAAAAAAAAACCTTGACCATAAATTTTAAAGGGTTAAGTCTAGTGCTCTCATACTTTACATATTTCATCCTTGTGACAAGACCTTTCATTTGCTATAAAGAAATTTAACCCTTTGACCTTGACCTGAGAGTTTGACCTACTTAAAAAAATTTTAACATTGGCCATAACTTCTGAACGGTTACGGCTAAGGCTTCCATACTCCACATAAGTATTCTATGTGGCAAGATCTTTCATTGGATACCAATTACCTTGACCCTTTGACCTTGACCTTGGAGATTTTGCACTGATTGAAAAAACTTTAACACTGGCTCACTTTCAAATTTCACAATTGTTTTCCAGTGAGAATACCTTTCTTTTGGTACCATTAATTTTCCATTTAAGAAAAGTTTTATCTTTGCTATGTTGCCATACGGGGGCATCAGTGTTTCATTAACACATCTTGTTTTTATTTAAATTCCATTTGAAATTACTTCTCCCTTTACCGGAAGTATTTCAAAAGCTGAGAAAATTCGGTCCAGGGTCTGAAAGTGCTTATAGGGAAAAGACCACTAATTTATTTCCCATAGAACTCTATACAAACCTTAGGCCCTCTCAGTACTTTACTATGAAAATTTCAGAAATATCCTTAGCATCATTTCAAACTTCGTTCTAAGCCCTAAGAAAAAAATACTGAAAAAATATATGGTCCCATGGCATTTATAGGTCAAAATTGCAGTTATTTTCAACTTATAGAGATCCTCAGTAAATAACACGCTACATAAAAAATCAACCCCCACTCCTAAAATCTTCCCTGGTAATTCTATAGTTTCTGTAATATTCCCTCATCCCATCATTTATTTCAAACGTCATTAATTTTACTTTAAAATGAAAACAATTAAATACCTGATTTCAGCCAATGGCGTAACGCCTACCCGTTCAGTATTCTGTTTAATGTTCCATAACAAACAAAGCCATGCGTATATCCGGGGATTTGGTGCTCTCAATCCTATACTTACATACTTACCTGTCCCAGAATTAGTCAATTGTGGTTATTTCTAGGACTATATCTGTGAACATGTATGAAATTTGAGTCCTGTGACTTCAGTGTATTGGATACTGTGACCATCTCAATAGGTGACATCTCACCGCTTCCACCACAGTTCAACAGAGTGAATGACTTTCTGACCAATGATCGTATTTGGACATATTTGTGATTGTAATAAATAAAATATTTGTTTAATGAAATGTTTGTGTTTTATGATGTTAATAAAGTGATATTAAGTCAAAATTGAGTCAATTTTTTCATAATGGTGGATTCTAACCAGAATTTGAAAATAGGTATGGCACGCCAAATTCACAAAAATGAGCTAATCATAGTTTCACAATCGATAAACTAGGTTTATCGGTTGTAAGCTATAGTTTACGGACTGTAAACTATAGTTAACAACGTTAATCTATAATTTACATCTGTAAACTATAGTTAACGCGATAATCTATGTTTCACAACCGTAAACTATACTTAACACCGAAAACTATCATTTGCGATTGCAAAACATAGATTATCTGATAAATACAGTTTCACGATTTGTAAAATATAGTTTACAAACCGTTAACTATAGTTAACGATTTGATAAATATAGTTTCACGATTTGTGAAACTATGATTAACAACTCTTAACTATAGTTTACGATTGTAAACTATAGTTTACAAACGTGAATCTATGTTTATCAACAAAATCTATTGTTAACGTTTTATTACAGACAGATAAACTTAGATTAGCATTCGTAAACTACAGTTAACGACCATTAAATATAGTTTTACAGATGAAAACTATACTTAATCGTTCACTATAGTTTACAGTCGATAAACCTAGTTTATCAATTGTGAAACTAGGTTTATCTCATTTTTGTGAATTTAGCGTGCCATAAATAGGTCCAAAATTGCATGAAAACCTAGCAAATAATGCAATATACAAAGATTTCAAAAGGACAAATTAGCAAACTCTTTGTTGATTATTAAACGTTAATCATTATTGACTCTGATATATTAAAAGATTCTTATCTGGTCCCCCTGCTGATTTTGTATGTACGAAAAGTTTCACCTCCCCCCATCTAATGAAGCTTAGAGAAATAGCAAGTGCCCCTACATCTTCTTTGTTTACAATTAATTTAGACAAAAGAAACCCCCCATTTTGATAACACAGTAGACTTCAGTCACTGTAGCCTTAAACAGCATTAACTATTTGTCAAGTTTTTGGAATTATAAGCCTAAACAAGGAGAATTTAAAGCAATGCCAAAATTCAAAAAGGGTCATAATCATGGTTACAAGCCCCAAAATGTGCCACATAATAAGGGGGTGAAAAGTCAAGAGGAGGAAAACTTACCCGCACCATACAGCAGACTGTCCGAGGAGATGAATGAGATGGTTTCGGACACTCAGTCAGCTGCAGAAAAAGATGAAATGCTTGTGCGGGGAACGTGCCACCGTCTTCTTCGGCCAAGGAAGCTGAGAGATGAAACCCCATCACAGTGCTTAAATGAAAAGGAATCAGTGTAGTAAGTCAAATTTTGTATAAAACAATGATAACAAAGCAATATTTTTCAAATATTCTTACAGATTAAGTATTTATATATCAGATATCAAGTTAAAAATGTAAAAAAGAAATAAGTTTAAATGTAAATACATGCAAAGTTAAATGTGATACATGCAGCTGAACTACATTTTAACATTTACAAAAAAATCATAAGTATTAAGTTGAAACAATTAAAATTACATGATGCTGAAGTTCTGTATGTCTAGTCAGTAGGTCTAAGGGAAATAGCTCTAATAACTATTCTCATGCTCTTCTACCTGTTGACTGTTTCATGCAAATAAACTATTGTGACTTTACCTAGGCTGGCTAACCAAAATTCCCACAGACTTCTACACTTGGGGAAAACATCTCCATCCACTCTACTTATACATACAACACTCACAGCTTATAAAGTCTCCATTCACTCTCCTTATATATACACCAATCACAGCTTATACAGTCTCCATTCACTCTCCTTATATATACACCAATCACAGCTTATACAGTCTCCATTCACTCTCCTTATATATACACCAATCACAGCTTATACAGTCTCCATCCACTCTCCTTATATATACACCAATCACAGCTTATAATGTCTCCATCCACTCTCCTTTTACTGATCTGTTATCCATACATACAACAAACACAGCTTATAAAGTCTCCATTCACTCTCCTTTTATTCTCAGACTGGCACAATGCTTGATTGGACATCTGATTGAAGTTATTCACTTGCTTCATAGAAAAATGCAATGTCTGAAGTGTTTTTATTTCTCAGGTCTTTATCTCATAAGAACCCTATGCAGGGGTACACGTTATAACTCTTATTACAATTATCATTATTTTACTATTTAATTTAAAGCTATTTCCTGGAGGAGGGGTGCAACCCCTCCCATACCCCCCCCCCCCTCTGTCCGCATTTCTGTATCCGCCGCTGAAAAATGAATCTGAATGGACAAGATCTAAACATAAATAATTATAAATAAAGGAAAAAATAACTCAATATCATATATATCAGATGCCGAATGAACCCGATGCCAAATTTACAAGGTGCCAAATTCACTAGGTGCCGACTAGAGAAACACCGACATCTGATCTTACGAACGTAACTCGCCTAACTTCCCGTATCTCGATAGTTTTCTCGGGACCAGTGATTGCACCCATATAAAGTTTAAAATCGGAAGAAATAAGTGTATGTGTAAAATAGAACGGATAGTGTTTTTACCACTTTGTAATTGAAAATTGCTCATGTCAAATTTATTGCAGTCACTTACAATGTCTTAAAAAAGCGAACAAATTGAAGAGAAAACACCATGTAATACTTAAGACGGATTAGGAAACACGTTCGTCATGCGTCAGTGATAACGTTTACAAACTACTCGTAGTGTGCGCCTTGTTCATATGGGGAAACGTTACTTTTTACAGATTGAAAAAAAATGAATCCCTGCAATCATGTAAATAGGTAGTGGGCTTTATAAAGTGTCCTGTATTGAGATCTGGAGAGAGAGAGAGATACATTCTTTTTAAAATTTATTTAAGGAATCACTGTCTAGTTAGTATGGTATGCTAGGGCATCAACACTAGATCGGAACATGGGATAATTTGAATAACGGGCGAAATTGTAGATTTTAGACTTTACAAAATTTAGGCATAGATTTAAATTATAGATGGACTCCCATGCCAATTTCAACAGTCCTCGCCAAAACACAAAGGCAGCCGCACGAGATTGCCATGCATATTTAGCGTCAGATACAGAGACAGATGCGCACGATATTTCCATGCATATTAGGCCCCCTTAGCTCTTGACCTATCGACCTGCCCAATTTACATTCCGGCAGAATTATCAAGAAATCAATTCTGCTTACTTTCTAAGAGTTATCACAGAGAACAAAATTAGAAATGGAAATATTTCCGCCTGGCTCAAAAAAACGTGGTTGAAAATTTTAGAAGTTTGTTACTTGTGTTGTGAGTATTCATATCGTATAAATCATGCAGGATAGTGTCTTAATTCTTGGGTATCCCTTTATTGTTCGTTTACAGCAGTTTATTAATCGTTCTGAGCAGTTACACGTTAATCTGGGTTTGAACGTCAGGGAGAAAGTTTATTTAAGGAATAACTGTCTTATTTTTCGAATTCAGGAAGTGATCAATGGATTGGCTTGTGTGATAATTTGCATAAACGCCGAAGGCGTTTATGCATAAAATTATCACACAAGCCAATCCATTGATCATCTTCATGAATTCGAAAAATCTGACAGTTATTCCTTATACTTATATGCTTTGATTCCGCCAATCCACGGGCTCCAAGCCTGCTTCTCTCTAGGTGTTGTCCCGCCCTGCACGTGGTTTTTTTGGAACCGCGCCAAAACATTCATGAGGAAATAAATTACATTTACAATTGGTAATTTTATCTCGGACAAAGACATTGGAAATGTAAATATTGCAAAGGATATTCGGGTTGTACAATCGATAGAATATCAGTTAGAGGCTTAAGAGAGGTTGATAGATTTAAACCAGCTGTAGTGTGTCTGCAGATAGATTCGAACGATTTGTGTAACTTAGATGTTGAAGTATACGATCTGGTTGAAACAATAGTTTCATTCACCGATAAGCTACGAGGTAGTGGAGTGCAGAGGGTATGTGTTTATCAAACTCTGCAAAGAAAACCACCAGGTAAACCTGGCAGATTTTCATTAGACGTTGAGTGGTTCAATGCTAGGGCGGATAAGGTTAATAGGCTTTTGAATGATAGGTTAGGAAGAGACTTTGGCTCGGTGTCAGATTCTGGCGGCACTCAGTATTTTGGTCACAGGAAAATAAGGAAATAGTGTACTGTGAAGATGATGTGCACCTAAATGAAACATACGGGAACCCAAAATATTACAATAGTGTTAGGGCCTCAGTTGTTTCAGCATTTAAAAGCTTACAAGTGGTTTTATAAAATTGAATACAAATTACACTGTTGTGGTAAAATGGGGTGGCTTGTGCATTGTTTTATCAGGGAACTTGGGATGTTAGGAAGTGCAATTAAATGACATAGGTTATCTACAACTATTTGGTTATATAACATTTTTGAATAAGTTTTCCTATTATATCACAAATGTAATAAGTTTCGCTATAAACCCTGAAAAATGCCGAGTCACACCGGAAACAGTTATGTCCGGCTGGAAACAGTTATGTCAACCCTCACCGGAAACAGTTATGTCACTATTTCGATCACGTTCACGTGTTTTTACGTTACGCATTTTAGTTCGGGTTTGAGATTTTATGACGTCGGTTGCTAAGCAAAAGTAAACAACACAGCGTATTTCATAACGTCAAGAAGGCATTTTTGGATTATTTTTTACATTTTAACGATTTTGAATGATTTTAAATTTTCCTTTAATTTTAAAAATGTCATATACCATATACCACATGGCTTCTCGGGCGACTATACCAGAATATTTGCCCCTCGGTGACAGGAAGCCCTGGAGACTTATGTTACCCTCTGCCTTCGGCATCGGGTGACATAACACTCCAGGGCTTTCCTGTCACCTCGGGGCAAATATTCTGGTATGTCACCCTCGAAGCCATGTGATATATGTATATTATGTCGTTTGTTGTTCACCTGATAAATGTTACGTCAGTCGATTACCATGTTTTTCATGTTTACCATTGGATTTGATGCATGATATTTTCATGGGTTATTTTTAACAGGTATTCCTAATGTATATGAAATGAATTTTTGCCCTTTATGGTTGGGCTGTAAGTGCTATAGCTCTATATTGTTAAGCTACATGTATTCAGGTACGGTTGGGGGCCATGGTGTTGTTATGCCCAATATGGTTGGGCGATATACTATAGCCCTATATGGTTGGGCTATATGTATCCAAGTACCGTTGGGCACCATGGTGCTACGTCATAAATGGTTATGGTATGACCCCATATATGGTTATTGGTTACACGCCTTGGTGTTGATATGCCCTATATGGTTGGGCAATATACTATAGCCCTATATCGTTTGGCTATATGTATCCAAGTATGGTTGGGCGCCATGGCGTTGTGTCGTATATGGTTATGGTAGGACTCCATGGTGTTGTTATGCCCTATTTGGTTGGGCGATATACTATAGCCCTATATAGTTGGGCTATATGTATCCCAGTATGGTTGGGCACCTTGGGGTTGTGCCATATATGGTTATTGGTTGGACGCCTAGGTGTTGCTATGCCCTATATGGTTGGGCTATATACTATAGCCCTATATGGTTGGGCTATATATATCCCAGTACAGTTGGGTGCCTAGGCGTCATGTCATATATGGTTATGGTTGGGCACCACAATGTTATTATGCCCTATATGGTTGGGCAATATATACTATAGCCCTATATGGTTGGGCTATATGTATCCCAGTATGGTTGGGCGCCGTGGTGCTCTTTTTTGTTGGGCTATATGTATGGTTGTTTAGACACATTTAAAATTGGTACAATTTCTTAAACGAGGTAAATTATTGACAAGCAAGTTGATGAAACAAGAATATCAACAGTCTCGTTTAAAGTTATCATTTCGTAAATTCTATGGTCGATACAATGGCCTTGTCAGCAAATACAATTTATCATTGAATGAAATGCTGACTGACGTTTTTCATACCAATTGTTAGTCCATTATTTATACACTGAATTGACCACGGATTTTTTCCGTTATTTCCTGATTATGACAACGAGCACACGGCGGGTGTGACCGGTCGGCAGGGGATGCTCACTCCTCCATGGCACCTGATCCCACCTCTGATGTTTCGGAGGTCCGTGTTTGCTCTGCTCTTATTTTGTATATTTGTTTAATGGACGTTGAGATTGAATACTGTTCGTTACTTCCATATCTTTCATTTATGGGATTTGAGAGAAGGATACATACATAAATTGAATATACATGTATATTATAATATTGGTACATTAACACAATTATCATATAAATGAATGAGCTTATTCATAAGAGTCTAATTATATTACTTATAAATCCTTTGCAAACATTGCATTTTCAATGGTAAACTTCAGACTGTCTGGCCATTTATTAATTTGTCATATAGAGCTTTGCTTACAAAGTATTTTACAGGAAAATGCCTAGGGCCAAAACTGGTGCCAAGAGAAGGAGTACAGAGGTTTCAAGCAATACCACAGGCACAAGAGCAAAGACAAGAAAAGCACAGGAGGCAGACAGTGAACTTAAGGAGGATGTATTGGTGAAGAGAGTCACCCAGGCCGAATTGGAAGCAATCGATGAAAGGAACAAAACCACTGAAACCCAAGGGGTAGGTGTTTCTGATAGTGACGGTGAGTCCGACTCAGAGATTACCTTTAAGAAGATTGAGGGGTCAGATGATGAATATGCCTAAAGGGAGGCAATTGATACATCTACTTGGTCAACTCCTATTTCGGCAATGATTCCACAAAAGCTTAAGCAAAAAATAAGTTAAGATAAGTATATGACCTTGCAGCACTTTTCCCTAACAATTTAATCCCTTGCACAGAAAATAATGACTACACATTTTAAGTAGGGAAGAACACTAACCTTTCGGTAGTACCCAAAAGGGCAAAACAAACAATTAAGACCATATTCCAGTGGACAACAGCATTTCTACGTTTTCTTTCGGTCTACACTGAAAAATTTCCTAACGAAACGCCAAATTTATTAAAACGCACAGAGACAGTTCGTGATATATGGCATCATCGGGAAATGTTTCTTGGCAAACCTATGATAAACAAATTAGGATGGATAGGCAAAACAGGGGTACACCTCGGGGAAAGCTAAATGTTGAATTTATTCTTCAGGCTCAGAGATCTAGGGAAGAAGCTAATCAGCCCTTTCGTCCCTTTCGATCAAGGTTTGGACAAAGATCCGGGGGGAATATTACCACAAAGGAATTTGCTGGGCATATAATAGGGATGGAAGTTGCAAAACTGAAAACTGCAGATTCAAACACATTTGTACAGGATGTAAGAGAAACCACCCAAAAACAAAGTGCAGAGCACAAACAACTAATAAAAGCCCTGTGCAGTTCCCCTCAGGCAATACAGCAAAACACCAATGAGGTCGTGACCCCTATTATACCTTACGTCTTGCAATATCTGTTACTAGGCTATGATGCAACCATCTCTGAGTATTTGGTTTCAGGATTTAAATATGGATGCGATTTACACTATCAAGGTCCGAGATATTTCAGATCATCTAGGAATCTTTCTTCTGCCGTTCGTAACCCAGTCGTTGTTTGCAACAAATTACAGAAAGAGCTTGATGCTCATAGAATTGCAAGGCCTTTTGTTTCACCCCCCCCCCCCCCCCTTTGAAAATCTTCAAATTTCTCCTATTCTTTTTGTACCAAAGAAAGAAAACGGTCAATTTAGACTCATACACTATTTATCTTTTCCTGAAAAAAATGTAATCAATGATTTTATTCCAGAAACATTCACAAAAGTTCAATATGCTACCCTAAATGATGCTCTAGATATTATTGTCTCGATAGGGAAAGGTTGCCTTTTGGCCAAAACAGATGTGGAATCAGCTTTTCAGATTATACCAATTCGCAAAGAGGATCATGAATTACTCGGCTTTCAATGGGATGGTGTCTTCTTTTATGATAAATGTCTGTCAATGGGATGTGCGAGTTCTTCTGCTATTTTTGAAAAATTTTCTACACCCTTAGAATGGATTGGTAAGGTTAAAAGGCATATTCCTCACATGACTCATATATTGGACGATTTTCTTTTTATCGGTCTACCTGCATCGGGAATATGTAATCAAAGTTAAATTGTTTTCAAACTTACATGTGAAAGTCTAGGTGTTTCTTTAAAAGCAGAAAAGACTTCTTGGGCTACTAGAAATTTGGTATTTCTTGGTATTGAAATTGACACATTGGCTATGGAGATTAGGTTGCCGCGCGATAAATTGGAGAAATTAAAACAAGCTATAGATTGAATGAAATTTAAGCGAAAGGTTACCCATAGAGAACTTCAGTCCTTGATAGGACTGCTTAATTTTGCTTGTCTAGTGATCGTGCCTGGGCGTACATTCTTAAGGCGGCTCATTGACCTAACGAAAGGCCTTTCAAAGCCTCACCATCACAAAGACATGGTTAGAGAGAGTAGGCGTGATCTGGCTGCTTGGTCAATATTTATAGATCACTTCAATGGGAAGTCATTATTATTTAAACATATCTGGGTGACATCAAAACAAATTCATCTCTACACTGATACAGCAGGTTCTCTGGGTTTTGGAGCTGTGTTTGAAAAGAAATGGTTCTATGGGTCTTGGCCAGAAACACTGAAGGATTATGATATTACCCTCAAGGAATTATTCCCAGTTGTGTTAGCTGTCGAGTTATGGGGATCTAACTTAAAGAATTCTTGTGTCATATTCCATTCTGATAACGCAGCAGTTGTTCACATTGTGAACTCGCAAACATCGAAAGATTCAAAAATCATGATTTTGGTGAGAAGATTAGTTTTGGCACTTATGACGTACAATATTCTCTTTTCGGCAGAACACATTCCAGGAGTGTTAAATATTTTACCAGACTTACTTTCACGCTTACAGATCGAGAAATTCATAGAAGTGTCCGTGGATATGGAGGCCAAACCCACCAGCATACCAATCCATCTTTTGCAACTCTCCAAAACACAGCATGTAGTTTAATAGATGCAGCTTTGGCTCCCAACACAAAGAAACTGTACAGACAGGCCCTAAATTGTTTCAGTGGTTTCATTCACAGTTATTACAAGACTGACTGCATTGAGGAGATTTCCTTTGGACGAGTTATTTGTTTCGTGTCATACCTATTCAGTTTAGGAAAAGCACCAAGCTCAATATCAACTTACCTGGCAGCATTGGCTTACTATTTCAAAATGACAAATGCCCCAGATCTCTCCAATCATTTCTTGATCAAGAAAATGTTAAGTGGGGCAAAACGGCTTATCAATTCTTCAGATGTCCGACAACCAATTACTTTGGATATTCTTAGGAAGCTCCTGGTGGCAATACCACATGTAGTCAATTTTAAGAACCGAGAATATTTGTACATGGCGATGTTTCCTTAACATTTTATGCTTTTCTAAGAGTTGGAGAAACCACAGTTCGTTCTGGCTCAAATCCAAATTTGCTGCTTCGAAGAAATGTTTCTTTCAGGTATGACAAAAAGCAAGTACGCATGCTTGTTACAATGATCAATTTCAAACACAATTTAGGTAAAAAACCTGTCCAGCTGGAAATAAATCCCCAACCCAAATGCAGCTTTTGTCCGGTGCAGGCTATGAGAAGTTATTTGGAGGTGAGAGGTGCGGAAGAAGGAGCTCTATTTTGCTACAGATCAAGACGACCCATCTCGCGAACAGAATTTTGTGATGTTTTGAGGTCAGCGCTAAAATTCTCCAAGCTTGATTCTAACACATTTAAAGCACACAGCTTCAGGATAGGAGCAGCAACCAAGGCACATTTACAGGGTTTTTCAGATTCACAAATAAGAGTCATGGGACGATGGCACTCGGAGTCATTTAAGAGATACATTAGGGTATCAATGTTTCCAACATTTTAGGTGTACATGTTTTTTGATAAGGGGTTAGAGGCTCCAATTATAAAGGATAACTGACTGAGGCGGTATCCTTTATTTTTGGTCTCTTATTATATTTTGTAGAAAGGGTGATTCTGTTTGAAGCATTTTTCATCTCTTTTTATTGAGTCCCTTTACAGAGAATAGATTATTAATTCAATAGTCTCATAATTTGACATATGTATGATGTGTTAGGTTAATTTTAAGGTGTCATTATTTTTTATCATGAATGAGAGAGCTACACTGCAACATGTTTGTCTGTCTTAGTTTAAAGCTACATTAACTTGTAAATTTAAGATTTGGGTGACTGGCTGAGGCAGTACACAAAATTTTGATATTATGATTGTTAAAGTTTTCATGACAGCTTGAGGCAGCACTCAAGATTGATGAGATTGATGATGTTAATGTTTCATTTCATTTTTTTTCTCTCGTTTACAAGATATGTAATGATTATGTTCATATGTTAAGGTATTAGGGGTGTAATAGCCATGACCTTGCATATGACTTAATTAAGCATAGTCATAATGAACAACACTTTCGGCAATATTCGCCTTAGTTTCATGCAATTTTGTCCATACATATTTCTTACATGCTCATTTTTGTAACTGTACCCTCTCGCCAGTGGTGCACCCATAATGGACAAAGGGTAGAGATGTAATTTTTCTAATTAGCCAGATAACAGTTTAATGTTTCATGTATTCAAATGTAACCATAAACCCTAGGATTAAATTGTAGACATTCAATTTTTTTTTAGTTCAAAGTCATCAGATATGATATATGAATACTTGTAATCGAGAGAACTTGTCTGCTTTCAGTGACAATTTTAGCAATTATTGTTATAAAACCGTTTATAATATTCTGCCAAGGAAAAATACGGTAGGGGTGATCAATAGGAAAACATTGAAAATTTTGTGTGACATGTATTTGTGATAATATAACCACAAAAAAGAATTATTCTATCCACAATTTTTATCTTTATTCTACATCAGAGTGATGTACCCCCTAAAAATGTAAGCCATTATTTTTTTGTTTATGGTATAGGGTAGGTTGTAATGAATGAACTAATGAGCTTGAGCATATAAACAAAAGATGATTGTCATACTCAACTCAATTCACATTAATTTCATTTGTTCAGAAAATTGACCTCTTCTCACAGTGACCTTGACCTAGGTAGGGTTTACAAAATAAACTACATTTTTGCAGTTTCCACTTGTATAAAGTTCTTCATAGTTTATATTTACTTTACAATGAAGGCTGAAATATATATGACCGATCGCGAAACACTGATCTAAGGGTTTTAAAAACAATTGTGTGCCTCATTTTTTATTATGAATTAATAAAATATGTATAAATAAATATGTTAAATACCCCCCCCCCCCTTTCCGAAGCTGCTAAACCCATGCAAAAAAATAAATAAATAAAAAATCCACACACATAAAATTCACCCTGACCTTACCCAGAATAAATTATTTGTTCTCATAACTGATATTAAATTCTAAACATATAATTACATTTTTTTACTGATCGATCTATTTTGATCATCTCAGATATTTCAGGTACATGTATGATAACATGGATAACTGAACGTGACAGTATTGTATGTTGCATGAGTATCTAAATATTTTAAGTCTGTTTTGTCGATTATTTTTCTAGAAATCATTGATATTTCACAAATCCTGAGAATCATTTAGCCACAGGTTTGTAAATTTCCAGCATATTACATTATGTAGGGATTATATGTACGCAACATCTCTCGATTAATTGCAGATTCCACAATAAACGCCATGCTATTGATATTGTAACATACATTATTCTATCAAACTGTACCTGATATTAAGAGAATCAAAAAATTACAATGAAAAGTTTATACTTCGTTTGTTTTTTTCGAAATCGGTGCTATTTTTATAAGTTGGAAAAACCCTTGTAGTGTGTATATGAATATAACATCGATTTGACTGCATATTTTGCCAAAACAAATTATAGTAAAGTGTTTTCTACTTAATATCCTATCAATTCTTTCCTTTGATTAGTTATAATCCGTTCCTTTGGTGTATGTTTTATGATAGCGTCCATAGGCCGTCTTGACGACGCGCCATTTTCGTTTACGAAGATAGATATTCCGAGAACTCCCGATGTCAAACACCTCGGCATTTTAACCGGAAGTGGCCTATTACACATCTAATTCCTTCATAGCTTTTAACCTGTGAGTGGATGATGGAACTGCATTTTACTAAGCCTGGTGTGTTTATATGTGAGAATATCGTATATGGATCTGTTCCATTATCTGTCTAGTGGATTGTGTATAGCTGGGCATGCTGATTACTTTACTTGATCTTGTGTTATCGTTTAAGGGGGCTCTCTACAACGTCACAACATGGCGTACTTCCGTAAAAAACGCCATTTTGATCCCAAATGATCAGATTCAAATTCACTTAACACCGATAAATCACTGAGTATAACACAACATGCGATATTGTGGATGGAATGTACATTATATCACATCAATTAATACAGTGTATTGCCCAATACGTATTCTTTCTTTTAAAATGAATTGTTTGTCAATTTATTCATTTTCTACTTATTTAATTATTAAATAATACATTTACAAACTTATTAGAATAAGATTTTTAGATGAGAAAAAAAATGATATGAAACATGGCTTGTCCATATGCTAATTCTTCATTACGTGTGAAAATAGCCATACACTCAGAATTTTATTTCTCCAATAAGCATATATGCTTTTCAGCAAAATATATCCCCCCAAAAATGCAAATTTGATAAGATAAGACATATGTATTATCTTCCCATCGACTAGAGGATACTCTATTCTCGATTTGTATACACCCGAATGAATGGTTATACCCGGTGAAATTTCGCATGACCCAAACGTTTGATCACCATTGATTGTCAGCTGTTTACAAATATGGGAAACGTGCAGGTTTTAGACGAAGTGTGCATTTGGTTATAGGAATTTCTTTTACCGCTTTTGGCCATTTACCATCTTAACTTGTTTTGTTATATATAGCACTGAATAACACATGCACGTTGGATAAAACGGTAAGTAAATCTACCTTTCTCAATACCATGAATTCACTAAATACATGTCTTTGTCATTGACTGGAAACGCGATGATTTTCGCTTAAACTCATTGAAAAACAATACATGTACAATACGAACTTCTTTCAATGTCCTAGCGTGACATTTGTTTAATACTTGTGCAAGTAGAGTTTATTTGAAGTTTATATATAAAAAAAAAACAGCACCAAGATATTTGAGTCCACTCTTAAAGCGGATCTCTCACACCTGAATTTTTGTGATGTTTATAAATTTTTGACAGTTTTTCAATTTTTTTCAATTTCTTTTTTTCATTGTTTTTAACCTTTGATATTATATATCTTTTCAGATATTGAAGAGGATCCAACCAGCTATTCTCAAGAAAATGCTGTTTTAGTTTTTCTTTTGTCTATTTTTGTTAATTTAAATAAAAATTATGTTGATGTTATTTTTATCTTTGTTGGTTATTATTTCAATATTTTATAACACTAAACTTTGAAGAGAAATTTGAAGCACTGGGCTTTTAAAAATATAGATAGGAGGGATTTTCACAAAATAAATAAAATATTTCAAATATTTCTAAAAAATAAATTGAAGTACTTTGGAACCTTATTTTATCGGATATGGGGCCTATTATTAGAAACAAATGCAAGCAACAAAAATCAGTTATACTTTATAGGTGTAGAGAGCCCCCTTAACAGACAATATATACACATATATTTATATTTGGTTAATGTTCAGACAAAGCTATGTTTCTCATAAACAAGGGGAATTTAAACAGAGAGATTATTTCAGTAAGAACAAATATTACTTTTCTATGCTGTATGGGTTATATTTTAACAGTAATATTTAATTAGTGTGATGTGTATGTGTAAAATGCAAGGAGACAAAACTTTATATATCATTTTGGAAGGTGAATCAGTTATTATTCCTCTTAAGTATACCATTGATCCCTATATCAATTTATTTGTTTTATTATCATACTCATGTTGAACTGAAGCACATTTCTGGGTGGGGCAAGGGACCCTTCTCTATAAGTTCATTGTCCCTCTTGTGGGATATTTTTTGCACCCCACCTTCTGCGGCATTCTGAAATTGTAAAATTTTTCATTTTTAAATATTTGGCATTTGTAATGTAATAAATTCTCTATTCACAAACACTCGCTTTATCATTTTGATAGTCGCAGAACAGAGCTGCAAATGTGCTTCAGGTACATGCGAACTGAGTTGTTCATTATTGCCCGCATTTAAGAGCACATACATGGCGATATTATAACTAAATTATCTTGGGCTTCTTTAATTTTATTTATGTAACAGGCATGAAGCAAACAACTTCAGTTGGGGAGGGGGCACAGCCAAACTTTTTTAGTTTAGAGTCACTACCAAACAATTCCTTAAATTTAGGCCAAAAATGAAAGATTTTTTTTATTGAGGGGGCACAGGTATACAGTAGCAAAGTTTTCTATAATTTTACATTGTTTATCTATCGACTTCATTAGGGGGGTGAGGGGCTTATCCCCGACCCCTTAACCCCGTTCCAATATATGAACGTGTGCACATGATGTAGATCTGTTTATATATGTGGATTATGAAAAAGGTTGAAAATATGCATTTATGTAGGGTGGTGCATTTTTCTTAATTAAGTTCTTTTCTTTGTCTTAAAGTTTTGCTCCACCATGTCATTGTTTGTTAACCATGCATTAATCGTTAATATAAAATTAGAAGATATACTTTATACAAGTCTTTTGAGTTATTTTGCCTAAGGTCCAATATACATATAAGAACTATATCCGAAATTATTACTTGCTTCTTTGAAGGAAAAATATATGTTCACAATTCTGTTGTATTTTCACCCATCAATTTAGTATGTTGTAAACTGTAAATGCTATTAATGAAGGAAAGCCAAAAATATCTTTGGACCCGGATTAATATATATTCTAGGGGTTGGGGGAGGAAGGGGGGTGGGGAATAGGTACTATGATGTCAAGCTAATATGGAACTTGCTCTCATATATCTTAAATTATGTCAAAAACACAATTCACTAAACTTCCATTTCTGCGCCGGCCGACCCCACTCCTTTGAAGATTGGGGATATTAATTTCGGTCTGTCCGTTTGTCTTACAGTTCTGTCCGTTTGTTACACTTTTGTTTCAAGCAATATCTTGAGAAGTGTTTGAGCTTTTACAGTGAAATTAAATAAAGATAGCTTAGGGTCTGGGATGTGAAGGGGGGGCTGTCCACAAGCACCCGTGAGAATTAATGAAGATTATTAAGATATATTTTTTTAAGAAGAAGCTTTAACAACCCACAAATTACGAAAGGGCATCCCCCTGGATTTAATATATGGCTATAATACCTGTGTAATAAAGCCATATTAATTTAATTATTCACAGCATATAGTATTTTGAACAATAATTTCTTTAAAGTTTTTGGGTTTTTGCAATTAAGTTTTAGACCATAACTCCTCATTGTTCCGAGACCGCCCTTCGTAAAGCCCCCCCCCCCCTCCCCTTCGACTCCTACTAGATCAGCACATACTATTATTTTTTATTACATGCCACAGAATGACATTTTTAAAATGTTCCTTTCATTTCCCTTCTCAAACCCCTTTGCTCGTTTAAATGCCCATTGAAATGTATTGTAGTGTCACGGTAGCGACTACGACAAGATGTGGCTTTGAGGTATCTTGTGGGGATTTTATCTATCGAAATCCCGATAAAATTGAAAAATTCAATAATGCTACCGTGAATACAATAGACTTCAATGACTGATCCCCGTTTTTGGTTACGTTCGTTCGTAAGATGTCGGTGTTTCTCTATTATGACTGGTGCCGAATTCACGTTGCCGATAGATTTCAGGTGCCAAGTTGACTAGATCGAAGACGTTGTCAGCTAGTCAAATTATTTAAATTCTTCAGAACGAATGTTGAGGAACTGCGTTAATGGTTTCAGAGATTAACCTTATCCTCTTCAATTGATTGCAAGGATTATTTGTCATTGAAATAATCGTAATTTGACTTTTGTTTAGAAGTCCTATTCTACTTCCTTATTGAGCTTTAAGCGTCATATATAAGAGTTGTTCGAAAGGACATACACAAGGTCAGTTTTTGTTACATTAATGTTAAAAAATAGTATATTTACACATTAACTTTTGATAAAGTTTCTTTTGTCAGATTTTTGACATTTTCACAAGACAAGGGTTTTCGATCCGCTTCAATTAAAACTTTATTTTTATTTATTTATTAGTAGTATAAACCGCCTGGCCGGGTGGGTCAACTGAGTGCACTTTTGGGGCTGAGGGGATAGGTGGGTCAACTGAGTGCACTTTTGGGGTTGGGGGGGAAAGGTGGGTCAAGGGAGTGCAGCCCCCTGTGGGGGATAGGGGGTTCAACGGAGTGCAACCCCTGGAGGGGATAAGTGGGTCAATTCAGTACATATGTTGCATCATCTTTTTAGATCTATTGCATCATCTTTTTGATATCTATTGCATCATCTTTTTATATCTATTGCATCATCTTTTTGATACCTGTTGCATCATCTTTCAAACTGGATTTCCTCAAAACAATAACAAATAACACAGATTTTGATTTTTTTTCAATTTTTATTCAGAATGAAAATACAACAATTTACAGGCTGTCTTTTAATCTAAAATAAAGTCCAAATTATCATCATCATCATCATCATAGTCTCGTGTCCTCCAAGGGATACCTTTTTCATTTGGAAAATAAGGAATTATTCCGTGGAGATACTGTGTATAAGTACCTAGATGCGGTCTTTTTAAGGCTTTTCCTTCTTTCTTGTACAGAAGTAAATGCTCAATACAGGATTCTAACTCGGGGAAGTATATAGTTTCAATCAGAAAACCATCATCATCCTCACCTCTGATCTCCCATTTGTAGTCGTGTTAACCCTTCATTCCCTCAAAAGAGCAGTGCTTCCTTATCACCACATAATTTTCAGGAAATTTCACTCTTTTTTGCAACCATACTTTTTGTTTAGTTTCTTCAACTTTTTCTTTAGATTGTTCCGGAATCATCTTATCCAAGCCCCACAGTTCTTTAAGGTATTCCTCCCAAGTCCATACTGTTTGATTAGATTCCTCTGAATGGGTTTTATGGTAATCCTGCGTGGCTTCTTCTAGGGTTTCCATCCAGGGTCCACTCTTGTCAGTATTCTCAATAAACCAGCGATACCTTGGTTCCATACCTCTGACTTGACCACTGAACTTTTTTAAAGTCTGTCGAGTTCCAAGTACTCACAAAGAATGATCCTCAATGTCCAGCGCTGGTTTATATATAGCATGGGTTTGTTTTAGGGTCGTGTGCAAAAATACCTGGGCTTTTTATACTTGTTGCATCATCTTTATATATCTCTTGCATCATCTTTATATATCTGTTGCATCATCTTTTAGATCTATTGCATCATCTTTTTATATCTATTGCATCATCTTTTTGATACTTGTTGCATCATCTTTTTAATACTTAATATATACATTTGTGGTATCTCTCCATTATATAAACATACAGAGAGAAAATATCTTCAATTCTGTATGAAGTTTGTCTAAGGTCAGAGGTCAATACGTGACCTAATCACACGGCACAATAATATCTACCAGTACATTAATTATAAAATGACCTGCTGTACTTGCTTTTCATGTATAAAAAATAAAATGAATAAAATAAGCAAGGAAAATGATAATTATTTTATTTTAAATGTAAACAAGTATTTCATACAGTTTTTGGGCTATCGATTCAACCTGTGTACATAGAGAAAACTAGGAGCCTAGCGTTTGTTTACATTTTTCTTCACTTTTGTCAGCTGCACAGTCTCTAACGTTCATCCTTATTTTTTGGATAGACTTTTGGTTAACTTTTCATGATAGACTTTTATTTTATCTTTGAATTTTACTCACGATAAATGTGTAAATCTGTTGGAAAATATCTTTGCAATCATGCCATTAACAGCTGCCAAACACCTTGGCGTTTTCGTAGTTCAATGTAAAGCTGCCGCCAGTGTCTCCGTGTTTATCAGTGTTTTACGATAAGTATGCCTTTAGTTACTGAAACGTGGAATGTTTTTGATCAAATTGCAAATTAACTGGCTCGGACAAGTGTCTCAGTCCATCGGATCCATCCATCCCTTTCCAGCGACCGAAATTCCTCCAACTTTTTATCATCAAACTTCGGACGTGTTTCTTGTGTCTTTTCAGCATCGATTATCATTTTTCACGAATAAAATATTCCCAGACAACAATTTGTTCGTTATTACTGATCACAAGTAGCCTTTCACAAAATATTCCCTTCGAAATAGATTCCTTAGCCTAATGAATTCGAAGCGTAACCGCCATGCAAGCCGATTTACACCTTGCGTCATTTTTCAAAATCTACGACGGACGGTTAGTGCTATAATTTAAATTCGAAAATATTCAATTGTCAGTCTCAAATGTATATATAAGTAATAAATAACAAGTTTATAAACTTCAATGGGAATTGAAGTGGGTCGATACGTGATCAAATCTTCTGAGAAGGCCTTCGGCCTTCACTGGATTTGATCACGTGACCGACCACTTCAATTCCCATTGAAGTTTATAAACTTGTTATTTATTTCTTAATTGCATCATCTTATTGTATCTGTTGCATCATCTTTATATACCTGTTGCATCATCTGTAAGGACCTTGTGCAAAAATAGGTTTGGACTTACCTATGCATTGTGACGTCATCCACTGTATAAATACAGGTTTTCTCCTACTTTCGGCTCATTCTACAGTCAGAGCCAGCTCCTATTGGGGTCATGGATTCTACTAGAGAAAAACAGTTACATGCTCAGCGATTATTAGAATGGAAAAAAAGGGAAAGAGAATTAGATCAAATTCTTGATGAAAATAAAGAGCGAGAATTAGAGCTTAGGAAAAGAAATGCGGTAAGATTACTAAGAAGAGCTCTACAAGAAAAACAACGACAACAACAACTACAA